>NC_088918.1:52037500-52172500 GCF_963576675.1 Euphorbia lathyris | reverse complement strand
GTTCATAATTGATAATAAATATTATTTTTAAATATATGGCGTTCGTTGCATATATATTTGTATGATTGTAACATGTTTGCATATTGTGTGACCAATAAAATTATATACACGTAATTAGGTAAATTGTTTTTTTCGTGAATGCATGGTTCTCAAAGAAATGGACTAAAGTTCATTTTTGATCCTCGAAAGATTTAATTCATGATCTAAGCTTTCTGTTTCTTTTTTTCCTTGACAACCATGATAGGCATTACGAGGGTCTCACTCCTAGCTCGGTTTCCCGAGCATCAGAGAAGAGTGAGACAGATGGAGATGAATATTAGGAGGTGCCATTTGGATAATCTTATTGTCTGTAATGACATTGAGGCTATTATGAGCCACATGGAGACGTTGCATATTCAGATTCAAGACTGCATTTGGACAAGTGGCCTAGTTAGAGGGTACAATTAGTGGACCCTATATAAGCACCTTAGAGATTCATTTCATAGTAGGAAGCTTAAGAGAATCATATATGATGCGATGATGATTTGGGAGAACAACTATAAAAAGGTTGTCCAGTTGTTCATGATTAGGTTGGAAAATAGGGATTTTATGGTCCCTCGTAACCATTCGAGCATAACCCTGGGATCGGGAAAGAAAGTTCTTACCCGTGTATACTCTAGCATCTTTACCCGAGACATTGATGAGTTCACGAAGTGTTTCATGACATTCGTTCTAGTGAGGAAGGCATATTTCGAGGTTAGGATATGTCTGGGGGCTGTAGGTTAGAACCTATAGTTATGTTTTCAGATTGATGTTCTAGATTGAGTATGTGGTTTTTTGGATTTTCTTTTTGTTAGAGCTTTCATTTTTTGGAAACATTATTGGTTTATTGATTGATTATTATATGAGAATTTGATTTGTTATGTTACTTGCTAGATTGCTTTTATAACTATTCGTGGATAGAAATGAAAGCACTTCATAAACCATTAATCTTTTGATCATTAACTTGACACATGTTAAGCTAATCACAAACCAATAATGAATGTTCGTTATACATGTTATCTAGTTAATCACAAACATTAGAATTAAAGGGTCATTAGAGACTGCCTAGGTCTCTTTTTCGAATTGAACTCTAGTGTGAAGCTATATAGGTTGTGTAAAGAGCTTAAACGTATATTATAAAAACTTCTTAATAAATCGTGCAACTCTTACTTCATCGTAGATTTAACTCACAATGACTTCAACTACCAAATCCATAGTAGTTGAACTGAATAAAAACCTCTAACGTAATGGAGAGAACTATGATGCATGGAGCGTCAAAATTGAGTATTTGCTTGAGGATAATAATGTCCTCAGTACCTTAGCGACGATCATTGAAGAACCTGAAGAAGGAACTACTGCTTAGCACAGAAGGGATAGAGATCTTTATATGGCTGGGAAAAAGAAAAAATCTTAAGCCACACTTATCCTGCTCAGTGCAATGGATTATAATCTCTCCAAGGAGTATCAAACTAAGGAGACAACAAAGGATCTGTGGGATTTTTTGAAGGAAAAATTTGGAGGAATGTCTCTGACTAAGCTTCGATCTCTGACTATAAAATTTGACACCTATAAGAAGAAACATGATCATAATATGAAGAAGGATTTGATAGAAATGTCCAATATGATCAGTTTCTCTGATGTAGGAGGTCATAAGTTGACTGATGAGCAGAAAGTTCAAGTCATTATTCGTTCATTGCCAAATAGCTAGAAGCATATGAAGATGCAACTGAACCATTCTACATCGGTTAAAACATTTGAGGATGTAAGTCTCCACCTTGAGTTAGAAGAGGACCGTTTATCTACTGTCAGAGTCAATTCTTAAGCAAATTACGTTGGTTCTCATTCCAAAAGGAATGTGTCCAACTCTCAAGGAACGAAGTGTAAATGTTTATATGGCAAGGGAAAAGAGTAAGCTAAAGAACCCATAGATAAGGGGAAGAACAAGAACAAAAAGAACAAGCAAAAGGTGAACAGCTCACGTGTGAAATGTTACAATTATCAATAGAGAGGGCACTATGTGCTTGATTGAAAAGTCCCTAAGGTACATGTTTAAAAAATGCTTGTCAGTTAAGTTTTTGTATCTTCTAGTGTTTTTTTTACTGAATTGGATCATTTTTGGATAATCGATTCAAGTGCCCTAGAACACGGGACGAAGGATCGTGATGCCTTCGTTGATTTCATGCGTTTGCCAGCTGGATCCAGGTGGTTGTATGTAGGAAATAACTCGAAGGTTGAAGTTCGAGGGATCGATACTTGTAGACTTGTTTTTGAAATTAAACTAGTTTCAGCAGCTTTGAGTTATATGAATGTCGAGTAACATGGGAACTTTGAGTAATAAAACGATGTATATAGGAGACTATTTTGAAGGAAATAAAAACAAGGATTTATAGTTTGGATATCAATAAAGAGATTAAGATTGGTTTTGCAGTGGACAGTGGTTTGTGGTGGTCGGAATAATTTTTGGAAGATAGCTTATCAGAACAGTTGTTTGATGGGAATTATGTCGATTTTTAAATTGATAATTGCCAAAAGCTTGGTAATGGGTGATTTGATTAATTGGAATCAACTAATAGATTGTAAACATGATTTAGAAAAGAGTTGCAAACAGAAAATGTCACGAAAATGGGATTTTGAGTGTTTCGATTTGTAAGTTGGTGCTTTAGCTAAGGTTGAATGTGACAATGGCAGATTATTGGATAACCAAGATTAATCTAAATCAACGATTAGGAATTGTATACGAGGATTACAGAGTTTGAATGACCGAATAGCAATTATATCGATTAGAATTAGAGATTTATCGAGATGATTGAAATAAACTAAGCTTTTGAGCTGAAACTAAGAATTGAAAATCGAAGGAGATAAACTTGAACCTAGGATTGAAGTCAGTAGACTCGAAATTGAGGAGATAAGCAATGATTTCCTGAGTTTAATTATTGATTCATTGTTTTTTATTGTTTGTTTGTTGATTTGATTTGATTTTTGGTTCGTTGTTTTTTAAAGGAAGAACTAAGTTTATTTTATAGCCAATTTGGACATCCATTACTCAAGTTAGCTCGTGAAAATACTCAACCCCTTACTCACTACTTCATTGCAGATTTGGACAAGAAAAATCGTGGGTAGTGTTTAAAGATTATGACTGAAACAAGCCTAAAAACTAGGAGCCACGATTTTGGTCTGTTTTCCATTTTTTTTTGTTTATACAGCAATCTTTGAAAATTTATAACTCATTCGTTACAGGTCTGTTTGATGCCCATGATTAGTCTTAGGAAACTTGCAACCTGAAATTTCAAAATTTCGTTGTCTTGAACTTCAAATAATTCGTCAAAAATGGTTAGTCGACTTTGCGCAGTTTTTATTTCTTTTCTATTTTTATAATTGTTATTTTATTTTATTTTAGAACTATATACTAAAATATAACCTAGAGAACAAAAATTACCCCAACAATATATATAAAATGAGTTAGATAGTTGATATATTTGATGATATGAAATTGATGGGGAGTATAATTGTCAGGCAATCTTAGTAGACACACCACATCATATTGTATTGGAGGACCACAACCAAAACTACATTTATAAACAGAGAGGGAAAGGAATTGGTCCAGCCTTCAAATACAATTATTTTGCTAAGTAATTACCTCTTATATTCCCTAAATAAGTATGGAATCCCCACAATCTCTATAACTAATCAAAACGCTCCAATATACATAAAATTAGATATGCCACATTTTATTTATTTATTTATTTATTTGCAAATATAATTTTGTAATTAATTTATTCCCTACATTATTCCCTAATCAATGGATGATTTTTACTTAGAAATAAATTTATATCCTTGGGTTTATTCAACTTGAGTTTATAATGTTTAATCAAATAAATTCTCATAACTTCGATCGAGTAATCTTAACTTGTAAAGGGTTTTTTTCAAATTTAGAACCGCAAATAGACCCTACAAAATAAAAATTCCTTTTAGCGACGAAATTGTTTCACTCTAGCCGGGTTAAAACCGCCGCTACAAGTCTTTATGACGGTTCTCCAAATCTTCAAATAACCTCCCATATTACAGTTGTTGCATCACGTTGGACGGTTGTTTAACGACAGATTTTAACGTAGCTAAATATAAAAGAAAATCACAAATATAAATACTTTTAGTGATGCTTTTTCCTATTGTAGAGATGGTTAAAACCACCTCATAGTGTTTTAATTTATTTATCATATTTTATTTAAAAATGTTTGAACTATTATAAAAGCTCTAATCAAATCAATTAGAATATTAATCAAAGAATAAACTTAAGTAACAAATATAATTACTTAAATTATAAACATTATTCAAATAATTGAAAAAATTCAAATATTTCATCCTAAAGCAAGTTTAATTTCTTACAAACGTATCAAAAATGAAAGATAGAATATTAACATAACCCAAATAACTCTAAGGGCTCGTTTGGTTCGTGGAATAGAGTGGGAATAGAATAGCCTATTCCTAAAGAATAGCTATTCCCACCTTTGGTTGATTTTTTTTATGGAATAGCTATTCCATGGAATCCCTATTCATTGATTTCATGGAATAGCTATTCTTCAATTTAGGTTAGGAATAGCCTATTCCTAATATCATATTTTTGTAATTTACAAAATTATCCTCCATTAAATCCTCAATCTTCCCTCAATCTTATAAATTTTGGTCAATCCATAATTTATATCATATAAAACGTGAAAAATGGAAAAATGACGAAAAATATGAAACACGAAAAATGTGAAAATGTTACAAACACGAGAATATGCAAAAAATAAAATACGCGAAAAACGTGAACAAATGCGAAAAACACGAAGACGCAAAAAAAAAAGCAAACACACGAAAAACACAAAATAGGAATAGCGCGAAAAAGTGACAAAACACGAAATATTAAAAAACGTGAAAAATAAAAACACGAAAATGCGAAAAAATACGAAAAATGCTAAAACACAAAAACGTGACAATATGTGAAAAACATGAAAATGCGAAAAACGCAAACAAAACACGAAAACGTTAAAAACAAAAAATATGAAAAAATACGAAAAACATGGAAAAACGTGAATAACACGAAAAAGTAACAAAATACGAAAAATACAAAAACGCGAAAAAAAAACAAAAAGGGGAAAAACCGAAAAACTAAAACGTGAAAAATCGAAAAAATGCAAAATAAAACACAATAACATGACAAAACGTGAAAAATACGAAAACGTGAACAAACGGAAAAAACAAGAAAACTTGAGAAACATGGAAAAACATAAAAAAACGTTACAAACGCATTTTTCGTGTTTTTAACACTTTTTCATGTTTTCGTGTTTTTCGATTTTTTCACGTTTTTCATTTTTTTTCACATTTTCGTGTTTTCCACTTTTTTCATGTTTTGTGTTTTTTACGGTTTGCACATTTTTTTGTGTTTTTTCATATTTTGCGTGTGTGTTTTTTTTGTGTTAACACGTTTATATGTTTTCGCGTTTTCACCCTTTTCCACTTTTATATCATTTTTTTCTTTTGTTTTTGTTTTTTTACCTCTCTTTTTTCATGTTTTTACAATTTTTCCATTTTCATGTTCTTATTGTTTTTTCGTTTTTAATGTATTTTTCGTGTTTTTTTCGTCTTTCGTGTTTTCCATTTTTCTATTTTTTATATATTTTTTTTAAAATAATATATATTAAATATTTGAACAATTTATAGTAAAAAATTAAAATTTTAAAATAAATAAGAAATTACATTTGAGGATAATATTGTCTTTTTAATAAAAAAAATTATCTATTCCATTCTACCTTATTCCATCAACCAAACATAGGAATAGTAATTCCTAAGAATTTCTATTCTATTCCATTCTACCTTATTCCTAAGAATTTCTTTGCTATTCTATTCATTTGGAATAACCATTCTATTCCATTACATTCTATTTCGCGAACCAAACGGCACCTAAGGTGTGTGGTTTGGTTCGCGGACTGAAATGGAATGGAAGAGAATAGCTATTCCAAAGGAATGAAATAACAAAGAATGGAATAGATATTTCTTAGGAATAATTATTCCTATATTTGGTTGGTGGAATAAGATAAAATGGAATAGATAACTTTTTTTATCCAAAAGATAACATTGCTCTCAAATATAAATTTTTTATTTCTTTTAAAATTTTAATTATTACGATAAATTATTCAAATATTTAATATATATTATTTTTAAAAATATATAAAAAAAACAGAAAAAATGGTAAACATGAAACACGGAAAAAACGCTAAAAACACGAAAACCTGAAAAAAAAATGGAAAACAGGAAAATGTGAAAAAACAAAAAGTGGAAAAATCCGAAAATCACGATAAGTAAAAAAATGTTAAAAACAAAAAAAATATGAAAAAAGTGAAAAAAATACGAAAATCACGAAAAGTATAAAAAATGTTAAAACCAGGAAAATATGAAAAAAGCGGAAAAACAAAAAAAAACGTGAAAAAAGCGAAAAACACGAAAACATGAAAAAAACACAAAAATGTGAAAAACATTTTAAATGTAAAAAAACGAAAAATGTGAAAAAATACGTTTATAACGTTTGTTCACATTTTCGTATTTTTCGTGTTTTGTCATGTTTTCGTGCTATTCACGTTATTGTGTTTTTTTTTGCGTTTTGTTTTTCGATTTTTTCTCTTTTCCGTGTTTTGTGTTTTCTCACGTTATCGTGTTTTTTTTTGCGTTGTTTGCATTTTCAAGTTTATCGTGTTTTTCATGTTTTTTCACTTTTTTGTTTATTACGTTTTTTCGTATTTTTTCAATTTTTTGTATTTTGTCGTTTTTTCATGTTTTTCGATTTTTTGCGTTTTCGTGTTTTTTTTGTGTGTTTTTTGCATTGTCATGTTTATTGCGTTTTGCACGTTTTGTCACATTTGTATTGTCGTTTTTTAACATTTTTGTATTTTTGTGTTATTCATGTTTGTGCATTTTTTCGTATTTTTGGGTTTTTGTGTTTTTTTGCATTTGTTCATGTTTTCGTGTTATTCACGTTTTTTCACGTTTTCGTACTTATTTTTTTTTGCGTTTTCTCACCTTTTCGTTTTTTATTGCATTTTTTGCATTTTCATGTTTATCTTGTTTTCACATTTTTGTGTTTTTTCATCTGACGTTTTTGTAATTTTTTTTTTGTATTTTGTCGTTTTTCATGTTTTTTTTTATTTTTTCATGTTTTCGTGTTATTCACATTTTTTTCATTTTCTTCACGTTTTCTTGTTTTTTTTTTCCGTTTTCTCACCTTTTCGTTTTTTCTTGCATTTTTATGTTTATCGTGTTTTTCATGTTTATTCACGTTTTTGTGTTTTTCATTTTTTCGGTTTTTGATGTTTTTTTTTTTTTTTGTATTTTATCGTTTTTTTCGATTTTTTCATGTTTTCGTGTTTTTTTTGTGTTTTCTCACCTTTTCTTTTTAGTGTTTTTCACGTTTGTCACATTTTTGTGTTGTCGTGTTTTTCACGTTTTTGTATTTTTTCGTGTTATTTATGTTTTTCCGTTGTCGTGTTTTTCGCGTTTGCTCACGTTTTCTTGTTATTCACGTTTTCATGTTTTTTTTTTGCATTTTCTCAACTTTTCGTTTTTTTTTCATTTTCATGTTTTTGTGTTTTCGAGTTTTTTCACGTTTTTGTATTTGTCGTGTTATTCACGTTTTTGCGTTTTCGGGTTTTTGTATTTTTTTATTTTTGTGTTTTTCGCGTTTGTTCATGTTTTTCGTGTTTTTTTATTTTTTAACGTTGTGTTATTCACATTTTTTTTTTTGTTTTCATATTTTTTTGCATTTATAACGTTTTGCCCATTTTTTCACATCTTTTTAGGATATAAATTATGGATTTGAAAAAAAATTAAGATTTAAGAATTTAGCTAGAGGGTAATTTTGAAAATAAATGATGATATTGATTAGGAATAACCTCTTCTTAGGTTAAATCAAGGAATCTCTATTCCTTAATTTATGGAATACACATTCCACGGAATAGTTATTCCGCATAAAAAAAATTGAATCAAATATTGGAATAGGAATGCCTAAGGAATAGCTATTCTATTCCCTCCATATTCCATGAACCAAACAAGCCCTAAAAGTTTAAATCTTGCCAACACTGTTCAAATGCTTATTCTCCGAATAGTGCTTCTCCATTCAATACTGCAAATGGTGAAATATTAACTGGGTTTGTCTCATTCTCTCATCTGAAACAAACATCGAAATGTTATTGGGGAGCTTAGATAAAAGATTCTTATAACCTCTTCACGTTTATCAACACCTTTTGCTGCTCAATAATGTCTTATTACTTGCACTTGAATCATCGATGACCTAAGAAATCTCCGCCAAGGATATAAAACCCATGAACATCATTATTGTTAAGCATGTTCTAATAAATTCATGAAAGAAATAAGCACAATGATATAAATAGATTATGACATTGAATACAAGAGCGAAACTCACCAGCCGCTCATTGACTGGAGAGGAAACATAAATCAATAGATAAAACAAATACCTCACTTGGAAATTGAATCGACCGGTTTCATTAGCTCAGACGAAAATTTGATGTGATTAGCTCAGATGGAAATTCGATGTCATCAGATACAATTTTAGGAAGGGAGATTGAAGAGAGAGAAAGAGTGATAAAAAAAATAAATAAATGAAAGAAAAAAAACTTTTTGACCTTTGACTTTGACGGTCACTATGAATTTGATTGCCAGTTTGGATTGTCTTTACTAATAGAAAGAACCTCAAGCCATATTTGTCTCGTTTTCAAACGCGGTACTTCGTTTGAAAATTAATGACTGAAACCACAGGGTTTGCTTTCGTACTTTCCTCTTCAAACAATTGATAAAACATGAAAATTAATATCTAGTATAGTTTCAATAATTTCAAAACACAACATTGCAATTTCATGAAAATGTACCTCTTACGAAATTAATTGAAAGTTGAAGAAATTGACTATGTTTGAATGAAATACACTAAAAGTACTATCAAACTGGTTGAAAACATAAATAAACATTACAACAAATGTTTTAAAAAGTTACAGTACAAAACCACACAAATTTAAACTAATTTCACATCTTATGAGATCAACTTAAAATGCATCAATGTGAGATATTTGAAGAAATTAACTAAACCTCGTATCAAAATGGTTCAAAAATTAAAAAAACATTAAAAAAAATTAAAAAAGTTTAGTATGATTTTCAAAACATTCGTAAACACCCATCACCAAAATTTCATGAACATTACTGGTAAAATATATCCGGCAAAAAGCATTATTAGGTTCCTGATCTTTTATTTTTTGGTTCATTAAGCCCGTCATCTTTTATTTGGATATATTAAGCCCCTGATCATTTATTTTTGGTCTCATTAAGTCCTTGATGACCATAAAAAGTAAATTTGAACATAAAATTTAGTTAACAGACTGTTATTCACTGTACCTCCATTCGAAATTTGTATTTTTTCCCTGTTTGAAAGCAGTTTTGGATGTATCACGTGGCTATAGAAAAACTGTAAAAATCTTCATCCAAACTGTAATTTTTTTTTTAATAATTTCAAATACAAATGCAGTCAATAACGTATTTTTTAATAGAATTAGATGTTCACAACTTATTGATTTGGTCATCAAGGGCTTAATGAGACCAAAAATAAATGATCAGGAGCTTAATGTATCCAAATAAAAGATCAAGGGCTTAATGAACCAAAAAATAAAAGATCAGGAACCTAATGATGCTTTTTGCCAAGATATCCAAGAGAAGAAACAACAATAAAATGTTTCATAAATAGGAATTAAGTAACCACAACTTTAAATGCACTTACAAATGAACTACACATTAATTTTTTCACTTGATTTAGAAGTAAATGAATGTTGACTGAAAGTGATTAAAACTAAATGAAACTCAATAAAATTGAATGAATGTGGATGAAACTAATTCAAAAAGGTCTTAATAAAACTTAATTATGACTTTCACCAATTTTCACATTTTAGTAAAACAAAATAAAATGTTAACCCCCCTCCCCCCTCTTTTAAACTCAGCTAAAAGTAACAAAAAGTGACTCAAAATTACTAAAAGTGATTAAAAATTTAATGAAATCACTAAACGTAACTTGAAAAATGTTTAAATACAGTTGAAGTCAAACACATGAATGCATATAAATACATTTATTTACAATAAAAGTACAATGTTAATGATGTTCTCAAATAGTATATCGTTACTTTTTACAAAAAATAAAATAAAAATTATACATATTGGTAACCGTGTATCTGAACTTGTGACTAAGAGTCTTAATGTCCTGGTGAGTCATTCGGAGTTAACCTGTAAACCAGAACCAGCGGTTAAAGATGGACTGAAATCCGGTAAACTCGTTCTAATACCTAATTCAATAGGTGCTTTGGAAGGGTTGAAGAGTAAGGACTAATTGTGAGATAGAGTGTTAACGTACCGTGGGATATTGTCATACTTGTCTATTCATAAGGTCGGATCGAACCCTTTTTCTTCTAGGAGTCCTTTTGGTGTTAGGACTCATTCTCCTATTAGGAGTTTGTCTTTAGAAGAAGTCCTCCATAATGTGGAGTCTTTGACCTACCCTCATGGGAGTTTCCTCTGAAGGGGAAACATTCCATGGAAGCTTCCTAACTGATCGAAGGTTCAAATTGTAACATATGGCAGTTGATCCGAGGGCATGCATCAATTTTCTCGTATTTCATCCCTAAAGCTGAAAGAGGTTTTTTGCCCAAATTGATTGACTTTGGCATTTCATTCCGATCAAGCAGCAGGGTATGAAACACTAATAAAATGTCGGTATAATAAGACTCATTAAAACCATGTTTGGCTTTGAGATGAAAGGTTTGTATCAAAGCATTCATCGTAGTTGATTTAGTACAACTGGGATATAAAGGCTTGTCTCCATATTGTACGAAATGCATAAATTCATATGTTGGTTGCACGAACTATTCATGAGTATGAATGAGAATGAGAAGAGATAATGAATATATTCGGTTACATGCGAGTGTGAAATGTATAAATATTTAGCATGGGCTAAATAATGATCCCCACATAACTTAAATGGGTCATAATAGGGGCGTTTCGTCCCTATCTTGTAACGTGATTTACGGATTAATTTTAAGAGAAATAAATAAGTTCTTTTTTTTAGTAGAAAAGGAAAGGAAAGCAAAGCAAAACAAGCAACTGTACCGGGATTAGCCTAGGAAAGCTAACCCCAATCCTATCCTCTAAAAGAAGAGGAGAAAGAGCGATAGGGGGAACGGTAAGGGTAGAAACACCTAACACCCCCTCATGGCCTGCCGCCGTCAAGTGATCTGCAACACGGTTCTGCTCTCGGAAAATGTGGCTGAACTCAAGGATATCAAATGAGGGGCTAAGCCTCTTAATAGCTTTAATAAGGTTGCGGCTATGAAGACCCATGGCATGACTATCCAAAATCATATTGATGGCCTCCAAGTTATCTGACTCCATAAAAAGCCTCTTAACACCCAGCCTAATCGCCAGCTGGATCCCAGAGAGAATGCCCCAGAGCTCCGCAGAGAAGGAAGAACCCAAACCCAAATTCTGGGTAAACCCAGAAAGCCAGGCGCCTCCCGCATCCCTAAGAACACCTCCGGCAGCAATCTTACCATTACTAAGACAGGAACCATCAGTATTCAGCTTCACAACCCCCTCTCTCGGCCTGCTCCAGCTCACGAGGTGGACATCACTACTCGGGGAAGATCTGGCAAGGGACTCACCTTTGAAACTATCAATAATATAGGAGAGTTTCTTCAAGAAGAACTCAGCTAAGTTAGGCAAAAGCACAGCTTTATTATCAAAAATCTCCTCGTTCCTCCATTTCCACACTTGATGACAGATAATGGCAAAGAAATGTCCCCATGCTCCATATAAGACAATAACTTTCCCCTAATACCATCTGAGAACCAGTCGTTCACAGAATGAGACATGAAGGAAGAGAAAGTATGATGAGGGAGAATTTTCTTCCAAACCTCTTCACTCTTAGGGCAATCCCTAAGAGCATGGCACAACGATTCAACATGGCCTCTACATCTACCGCAAGCTCCAGAGGTCGCCAAATGCCTTCTGTATCTATCTGAGTTAGTAAGTAATTTGTCTTTAACGCCCAGCCACAGGAAGCTCCTCATGCGGTAGGGGATTTTAAGGGACCAAATGGTCTTTCAAATATCCGAGGGATTATCAGTCCTGTTAAGGGAAAAAGCTTCAAAGGCAGATTTGCAAGAATAGAATCCATTGTTAGTCAGCGCCCAGCAATGCTTATCCATGTCTTCCTCTTGATTACTCACCTTCACTCCTCTAATTCTAAGGAGAGTCTCAAGGCTAAAGAAAGAATCAAATTTAGGCCAAACCCAGTCCCCTTCAGAGTCCACCACATCGGCTAACCTCCAGTTTTGGATATCACTAGGCGGGGGGAAGTGCACACATCCACTAAAGGTTTATCCCCAATCCAGGTATCAAACCAGAAGCTTATGGACTTACCATTACCCACATCCAGACCAACCCCCGAGCAAAACTCAGTAAAAACGGCGCTAAGCCCTTTCCAGAGGAAGGAACAATTGATAACTCTCTCTTTCGGCCCCCCAAAGATCTTATCTTTTCAATACTTACCACAAAGAAGGCGAACCCAGAGAGAGGAGGGGCATTGCCACATACGCCAAAGGAGTTTCATTAATAAAACTTTATTATTATCCTTAGCTCTCCTAATGCCCAAACCCCCTGAATCTTTGGGCTGATAAACCTCACTCCAAGGCACCAGGTGGATCTTTCTTCCCTCCGCAGCTTCCCCCCACAGGAACCTTCGGTTAATCTTATCAAGATCATTAAGCACAGGATTCGGAAGCTGACAAGCCTGCATGATGTGGTTGGGAGCAGCGGAATTCACAGATTGAATTAAAGTCAGACGGCCAGCGAGGGAGAGAGTCTTGGCTTTCCACGTGGCACACCTCGTATTGGCTTTGTCCAAAGTATCTTTAAAAGAAACTTTAGACACTCTCTCACTATGGAGAGGAATCCCCAGATACTTCCCAAGAGAATTAGTAAGAGGAATACCAGACAAATCACTTAATCTTTTACAAATTCTCGGATTCATATTCTTAGAGCACCTCATCCTAGATTTCTGGATATTAAGTCTCTGACCAAAGGCTGAACAAAAACAATCCAGAATATCCATAATGACACTCAACTGCTCCTCATTACCTTCAAGAAAGATAAGGACATCGTCCGCAAAGAATAAGTGGGTCACCTGGGGACAGAAACTATTGATGGCCACTGGGTGGAAACTCCCAATATCAATGGCATCTTGAATAAGGTGGGACAGCCTCTCCATAGCAATAACGAAAAGGAAGGGACTCATAGGATCACCCTGACGGATGCCCCGACCCGGAGAGAACTCCTCCGACATATCCCCATTCACCATAACCTGAAACACATGAGAAGTAATACAAACCTTAATAAGATTTCTCCAACTGTCCGGGATCCTAGCTCTCTCCAGACTCTCCATCAGTAATAAATAAGTTTAATTGCAAAAATAGAGTGTTTTAATAAAATAACGAAATAAAAATAAATTCCGTACTTTCGGTTAATTTTCCTTATTTTTGATTAATTTAGAAAATAAAACGTCAAGCTAACTCGGCTCTCGAGAATTGTATTTCAGGTACGAGCAAAGAGTGAAAATCCACCGACATACGCGGGGCGTATAACCCTTCACGCGGGGCGTGGAACACTTGGTCAGAAATAATTGTTCAATCCACAGGCACCACGTGGGATCTAGTCACCAATACGCGGGGCGTATCAACAACCACGTGAGGCGTGGGACATGTGTCAAAAATGATAAGCCTAATCCTGAAAGTCAGACTGCATGGTCTCCCAGAGTCAACTCTCCTACGCGGGGCATCCCACCTAACACGCGGGGCGTGTAAGGAAGTTCTTAAACCTAAAAGATTCAGAGACTTATTTACGCGAGGCGTGCTTCAGCTACGCGGTGCGTAAAAGACCCAATTCAAGCAATAAAATCTCAGAAACTCAACCACGCGAGGCGCACCTCAGTCTACGCGAGGCGTGGTTGAGACAACAAGATCTGGATTTGGTCCACATGTAGAAGATTTCTGACGGAATGGGCAAATATGCGGTGCGTACTCCACCATATGCGAGGCGTATCATAGGAAATCTGCAGGAAATCATGTTCCTCCATGCTTGTATCTTGAGAAATTACAATTTTGTCCCTAACTTGATGTGTATAAATAGGAGTGACTAGCACTCATTTGGGACATCTTGATATATCTTTTTACACCTTTTTCTTGTTAGTTAGTTTGAGATTTTAGTTTACATAGCAATTCTCTTCCACCTTGAGAGCTTGTTCGTTGATTCCGGCATTCCGTCAAAGTTCCGTTCCATCTCCATTCACCAAGCTTGAAAGCTCCACCTCCAAGTCCTAAGAGACGGCCTTGAGTCCGGTTAGCTAGTTCCGAGGGTGGATTCTTCCCTTTTCACTTGCTAATTAGCTGGTACTCTTCCTATGTACTAGGCTTGGTTGTATTTCACATTTACATTCTCCATATATATAATTTATGATTCATAATCTCTTTTCCTATATTTGTGTTGATGTTTGCTACTTGTTTTGATACTCGTAATTGATTATTGTGTAGGAGAACGCGACTTCCGACGCCCTTCGGGTTATCTTTAGGGATTCATATAGGTGTTGCCTTACCGAAAGTGACGCTCCGGAAATCGTAGGAATTGAAAAACCACGGAACTTACGAGCCCTAATTTCTGGTCCCAAGCATTAGACACGCCTTGACTAGGAACCACGTAGTCTAAGTACTTCACGGGTCGGTCACACTACACGTAGTTGTCATTGCAAGAGTAAATCATTAACCGTTTATATATTGAGAGTCATTGTTTATCATATTTATAACTTATCGCCTTCCACATCATTTCGTAGAGTTTTTCTATATAAATTTGTCTCACCCATAGTTAGGAGTAGTTTGTAGTTGTTCCCCGAATCAACTCAAAGTATTCACCGCTTAGATAATTTATAAAACCGAGTCGTTTAATACTTATAGTTATAAATCCCGTGGATTCGATACACGGTCTTAACCGGATTATTACTTGATACGACGGGGTACACTTGCCCCTAAGTAGTGGCGTCTAGTAAAGATAGAGCATTTATAAAGATCACATCCATAGTCGTAACGCACTTATCATAATATACATTTCGAGCTCTACCCGTACGCCCCATCAGGCCAAATCCAATTTGAATGGGTTATTAGGTCTAACATAAAGTCTAGCTATATAAGCATAGTTAAACCTTAACCCTAAAAAACATAAGAGATGCTATAATACAATAAGAAGACGGTTATGAGTTTAGGAGTGGGGCGTGATACGTGTCACCTTTTGATAGGTGAACATGCGTCTGGATATTGGAACCTGATATCCCTTAAGCCCAATATGTCTGTTATTCACAGGATCGATGGTGATTGCTATAAAAGGTGGATCCTTGACTGGATCTTCTGAGACTTCCCGAGCCAAGGCATTCAATATGAAGTCATATTGACTAGTTTTGCTATGGTAACGTCACATGTTCTCTTTTCTCGAGTGATGGTTCAAGTTTAGGGGTGCAATGGGCGGGGGTGATGCATTCCCCAATTCGACTGCAATACTTTTGTGGAAGGTTTCAGGGAACCCCAAAAAGAGGATGGGAGATTTTTTATTTTTTTCCCCCACACGTGCATCCAATGGGTTCCCATGGGTGATGGGGAATCCCCATCACCCAAAAAAAATTAAATTACCTTAACTAATAAACATTATTATACTATTCTCAAACAAAAAAAAAATTATGAACATTAAAAACATGATATTAAAAAAAACTACATGAATGTTATCATCAACCAAGCTTGCTTTCAAAACATGATAAACATTAAAAACGCACCTACAGTTCATTGTTATCAAGATTGTAAGAACTCGACCAGATCGACCGCTTCGATCCGGTTCAACCGGAACCAGTCTGAAAAGAGCTACAGTTAACATCTTTGAAAACCAGTTAGAACCGCTCGAACTAAGGACTTTGTAATCTCAAATATGCCCCTCAACCACTAGATTTATATACAATTTATAATATTTATCAACAATTAATGAATATATAATCATATTTACGACTTAAATATTTGAAATATCATTTAATATTTTTTTTCTATTTTATGTTTTGATAATTATTATACAAAAATTATTTTATATTTCTAATATTAATAAAGTTTTTAGATTTTATATATTTATATAAAATAAAATTTATAAATCTAGTAACCTATATAATTTAAGTTGAATTATAAAATATATACTCTAGAATTTTATTGTATCTACATGTAAGTAATATTAGTAATAACTATTTAGTTTAAGAAGTATATATTTTATATTTTTAAATTGTTATGTGCATTGAATTGGATTATATTTTTAATTTATAAATTTGATACTTCTAAAAATTATTAATTGATATTGAAGAAATATTTTTATTAGTATACTTTTTATAATAATGTCAATATTTTACTATTTTCTTAAAAAAATACAATATTTTACTATATTATAAGGTTAAATGTGAATAAAAAATATTGCCTTTTACAGGATTTTGTGAATCCCGGTTGAACCTATAACTCTCGACCCTTTATCTTTTCTGGTTCTGTGACCAGTCCAATTTTAAAAACCATGACCGTTACTATTAAAATTCTAGCTTCCAAACTACAAAATAAAACTCGAGAGCTTCTCTCCTTCTTCCTCTCTCACAACTGCTTCCTCAGCCCTCCTCTGTTTACTGTCGTTGTTGTTACTGCCATCACCTTTTCCTTTCTCTCTCTTTTTTTCATTTTTTCCTTCTTTATAATATCTTAACCAAGTTTCTTAAAAAAAAAATAGAAAGAATGACCCATACATAGTTTTAGTTTCTAATTTCATATTTGCACTTTCTTTTTGGTTTGGAATTTATATAGTTGTCGAAGTTTTTTCCGTTAGATCTACATCTGTTAGTTATGCTTCTTTTACTTTTACTTTTACTTTTTTTGGTCTTAGCAAGAGCGAAAACGGTTCATTTTGTCTGTAGATCTATACATCTGCGTGGTTGCAAACAAAGAAATGATTCAGATCCGAATATCCGAAAGAGTCTAAATGATGAAAAATGGACTGCAACAGTTTTTCAACGAGATTCAATTTATGAGAAAGATATAATTTATGTATTTATTATTTTATTTGTATCTTATATGGTTTTTCTTGTTCTTTATAGTATTTTTTCTTTCATGTATGACTGCGAGGTTTTATTATTTCTTGTTGCATTTATATAGTTTTTTCTAATGATCTATCAATTAAAAAAAAATCTAGCTTCCAGAAGTGAACTAATTGAACTAATGAATGTTATGAACCAAACTTTGCTATATATCATGGAGCAATTTTAGAACTACATGAGATATGTGTCATGATCCACTAAAGAAATTTAATAAAATGAGAGAAAGAATTTAACAAAACAAAACAGATTCAATAAGAAGCTAATAAAATAGATTTTCTAATTTTGGGATATCCAATAATTCATACATATATTTTCAACATATATTTCATGTTACACAACTAAGATATCCAATAATTCATACATATATTTCCTATTTAAACTGTTTTTTTTTTTTACTTTTATTTATTTCTAGTCACAGAACTAATTTAGCTTATTATTACTTTTAGTAAGATAAATTATGTTTTGCTTTTTTAATATAACAATATTTGATAAATTAGGATAGGTTTTGTAAGATTTATATATATATATATATATATATATATATATATATATAAATTTAATTATATAATTTCGGAGATTTTTCAGAGATTCCGTGAGAGTTTTCGGAGACGGTGCGAGATCCCCACTGTTGGGGGTAGTAACCCCGCCCCCACCCAAAGTTAGCCATCGGGGTAAAATTTTCCCCGCCTCCATCCAAATTTAACCATTGGGGGTAAAATTTGCCCCGCTTCCATCCCTATCTCCAAATAATTTGGTGATTCTCCACCTACGTCAGTTTGGATCCCCGCCTTGTTGTCACCCTTATTCGGGTTTCCTAAATACCATGTTGCGAGTTTATATTCACCCTTTTATATATATGTATGTATATAAACAAATAGAAAATGATAAATTATTTAAAAATTAAGTAAAAAATGGTAAAGGTTTAGGCTCAATTTGTTTGTTGGAAAATATTATATAGAAAAATATTTTTTTGATTTACGGATGTTTGTTTGTTTGTTTGTTTCGAAAAATAAGTTAACGGAAAATTTTAGGTTAGTCAAATAAAAAAAAATATATGAAGAAAGTGAGAAAAATACAATATTTTACCATTTTGAAAATAATAAAATATTTTTCTAAACCTTTTGACACTCTACTTTATTTCTTTTTAGGAAAATTTGTAGGGTACTTCTGGAGTAATACTCCCGACCAATGAATTTATGACACATGTATATATATTTTTTCTTTCCACCAATCATGTTCATGATGTAGTGGTCATTGGTTGGGAGTATTACTCCCGGAGTACTGTAACATTTCTCTTCTTTTTATCCTATTAAAGTAGTAATCACGTTGTAGTTTTTTTCGTTTTCTAGTATTATAGTCACCAGTTTTGATCGCATGGACATTAATGACCATGTAGTATTTGATCATTCACCATTAAATCTAGGCTTATTAGAATTATAAGGTGGAGATTCAAAGCATCCTAATGCTTGAATTTAATAAATCTATATCTAACGGTGAATGATCAAATTCATTTAGTCATTAAATTCATTAATATGTGAACCTAAAAATTTACCAACTTAATATTTATGTGCAAATAAAGGGAGGCTTGTTGTTTTTCATAAAATCAGAATGTTAAGTATTTAATAAAATAATGGAGGAAGAAGAGATTATAGTGGAAATCAAATCTTGGGGCCCATGTGAGTGCATTGATGTAAGCAGAAGCCGGAAATTTGAGTATCTGATATTTAATCCTGGGGAAGAAGAAGAAATCCATTCACTAATGATTACATCTGCCACTAAACCTACAAATAAAATGAAAACGGCTTCTTTTAATTGGTCAAAAACCCACTCGTCTTGTATGGTTAATGAGGAAATGGAAGGTGGGAAGCGGGCCAAGAATAAGATAGAAACCCACACCCACCCGACAAATCCCCGCTTCTGTATCGAATATTTTTAACACTCGGTTCCGTTTATACATGCTCAAACCCTGCCCTGCTGCTGCTTTTTCGGCTCCACCACCTTCTTTCCTTTCTTCCCTCTCCCACTTCTATTTCTTCACATAACCTTGTCTTTCTTTTCTTTTATCATTCATTCTTTTATTTTATTTTCATTAACTCTTACTTTTAATACCATTACATTTTAACACTCCAATAAATATGTTATTCAAAATCTTATCATTTGGCTTCCCAAAGGATATTAAGTCCTACTATATATCTACGAACCCCGCTCCGCAATCCATAATCGTCTTTTATAGTTCGACATCACTATAAATATAGTAACCTCAACCCAAGGTAAACATGTTCGCCCATTCTATTAAACTTGCATTACAACTTTAATATACTAATTGTGATCATCCTCCGGTCCTTTCATAAATTGACTTAGGCATTAGAGCGGGTTCGTCGTACAACGGTCCCCCTTTGACCTTGCTTTTGTGCAGTTGCAGGCTGACACGTGGATTCTCAAGAGTCAACCACATCAAATTAGTGCGGTGAGCGTAGAGTGATACAACGATGTCTCGTTTAAATAATTCCATTGAAATTACTTCCGCAAGTGCACTCCCCAACAGAGATCCATAAAACAATCGAAGAAGAGGCGCACTGAATTCCTCAGGTCAATGGCGACCCAATTCTGGAAATGGTGGAAGAAGATGAAGTCCTAGAGCCACAACAACAAAGGCTCTTGGTTAATCTCCCGATGTCACACAAAAAGCCTTGATTCTGTCCATTAGGTCATCAACATCATGGGGCAAGAACACGCCATTCAAATAGTTGAAGTGAAAGAAAAACTTGTAATATCAAAAGAAACATTCAGCTACGTGAACAAACTCAAAAATACCAAATGCTCGATTAGACACCACAATGACCGAATCTAGTATCGTTGACAAGACGAATCTTTAAAAAGCCGAATAAGAGATCTGGACACCCAGTCTAAAGGGAAATTAGTCTCCCCGATATGACGTTATCAATCATGAACTCCCCCTCTGCATAACATAAGGGATGTTGATCAGTCCATTGTAAGATCAGTCCATGTGAGAGAAGAAAGGAAACCCTCCTCCAATAGGAGGACACGAGACTCCAATTATAGAAGGACTCATCATCGGTTGACTGAATCTCGATCGATTAACTAAGATAGAGTAGCCAAAGCCCGAACCTAAGAGGGATGGGCACCGAAGGAAAGGGACCTCCCAAACAAAGATGAGGCCACCGAGGCTAAACTCGAGGTACTGCAGAAAGAGTTCCCCAAGCTTAGGAGCACCATTGTCAATGCGGGGATTGACATCAGGCATTTCGATATCATAGAGGTAGAAATACCCATGTGTAAAAAGATAATGAGTGACGCAATGCCCTGGGGATTTAAATACACACCGAAAAGAGTACGATGGAGAATAAAGCCTACTACTCATGCTAAGAATTTCACGCGAACCATGGATACTACCATAAAAACTGATCTTATAATGTGTGATAGGCTAAAATCATATAACCACTTAAGAGCAAGTGCACCCGTGAGCACGGACTTTTTCCGGCCCTAGTGATGAATCTATGTTACACGCTAGCTAACAGTTTGTGTAAGTAGACTTCACACGACGCAATGTTTGTTACCCTAGCAAGTGCACTAGGTCCAAGTAATAAAGTGATAAGTAGATATCGCCTCCACGAGGATAGAACAACCACTCTTACTCCCATAAAAGTATGTATAGCCAAGTTTAAAAAGTAACCAAAAATTTAAGTTGATTTGAAGGTGGTTTGTTATTGTTGGAGTTTAGTGTCCTAAAGATAATTGTTTTAGGATATTAATATTAATAAATAAATTGTTTATTTGATCATTTGTTTAATCAGATATATAGCATTAAAATGTAACTATATATAAAGGCACAAATCTTTCATAAAGAAAGTAACCCTAAGTTTATTTAAGTAGTTATAAAGTGTCCATACAAGCATGAAGTGAGACTGTACTTTATAATAGACCAATAGACTTAAAGTTAACCCAAGTCAAGTAATATGTTATAGGGGTTGGCATATTACTGTTGAGACTTGCATGTAACAGTGTTTTCTGTCGAGACAGAAAGTTGATCTCACAAGCTTTAGATATTCAGATATCTAGACAGTTACATGGATCCGGTGAAGGAGTTCATTAGGATTGGGACCCGACTTGAGATAAGAGAATGGATTGATTTATCTAATGTGTCAATTGTTCATCTCATTGGTATTAGTAGGTATAACTAATCCTCAGACTCAAACATTCGTTAATTAGTGATTCTGGATTATGGAGTCTGATACTTTGATTCTATGCGAGCACGATCCAACAGGTGAGAGCCTGGGGTGTGTGAGAGCAGGGTTGGGTATCACACAAAGTAATTGCAGAATAGTTAATGTCAGATTGAGCATTCATCACTCCCGATAAGTGGGAGATATATCCAAATGGCCGCTTGTGGTGAATTGACTGAAATCCTTGCAAGGTGATAGAGTTAAGAGTAGAAATGAACATTTCACTTAACTTATCTTTTCAGAGTGAATTCAACCTGTACAAGTAAAACCGGACTCTTCGTTATATGTAACCTTGACACGTTCCATGGTTATAAGGAATTGACCGACAGGATATAGTTGATGAAGGATCGTATTATACTGTACCTAATGCAGAAAGGTTAACGTCAGTTATCAACCTGACTTCTTAATTGCTCTGGGGGAATATCATAGGTTCTGCTAGTAACAGCTCGCGACGGTATTCCATTATATATATGTTGGAATTAATCGTGATGAATAATTTCAAAGGATATATACGGCTAGTGGCAATAAAGAACCTAATGGGTCGCATATGGGACTTGGAATCGGAGGACGAAAATGTAATTAGTGAGACATGTATATATGGGCCGAAATTTGTATATTAATTAGGGGATAAATTAATTTGATTAATAATTATAATTTGATTATGGTTATGAATTAAATTAAAGGATTATCTGATAATATTGATTAGAAGTTTTTATGTGATTGAAACTCTAATTAATTATCTCTAATATTAATTAATTATTAATTTGATTAATAATTATTATCTAGATATAATTAGTTATTATTTAGATAATAGTAAAGTGATTATTTAATTATCTAATTAGGAATCCTATTCGGAATAAGATCCTAATTAATTAATTACCTAACACAACTAGGACTAGGGTTTTGTGAAGTCTATAAATAGACTCCCTAGCCTAGGAAATTCGGCCAACACAAAAGAATAAGAGGAGGAATCGTTCCGTCGTCGTCTCGGCTAATTTACTTTATTTCTTACTCCCTCTTTGATCTCGTATCGATTTCTGTTAGAGTCAATCATTGCGATTGCTATACTTTAAAGATTGATTACTGATTAGTTTTGTTTTTCTGTGTTGAACAAAAATGTTCGTTGCTCACGGATTGATAATAAGAACTTGTGGGCACTTTGTTTGCAACCGTAGATAGTTCTTCACCGAAGGTATTACTTTCTCCAGGAATGTTCACATGCACCTTAATGAGCAAGTGAATTTGCTCATTCACTGTTAGATATAGACTTATTAAATCTAAGCCTCAGGATGCTTTGAATCTCCACCTTAGGATTCTAATAAGCCCGGATCTAATGGTGAATGAGCAAATTCTACATGCTCATTAAGGTGCATGTGATCAAGACTGCCCTCTTTATATGAAATAACAATTAACAGATCTTGGAAAAAGGAAATAGATAAAATAGATAGAATTTTATTATTCCGCTACGCCTAGGCTTGTCTATTTTCCTATAGTTACAATATGGAACGTAAAACAATCAAAGAGTTTAATTGAAATTCAGATGAGAACACAACAGGTATACAACATACACAAAACGGTTTCAGAACAGGCACTCCTCTCCTTGTTCATTAGGTGGGAACAGCTTTGGCTTAAGGTATCTTTCACGAAAATCGGTTGAGTCAGGTCTCCCTTGTTTCCAACGTTCTTTAAAAACAATCAAAATAAGTCTCCTTGAGATTAATATATTTTTAAGCTTTAAGAACAGGAAAGCATTTAATTTGAATAATTAAAACCCTTAACATTTAATTAATTACGTCTCCGTGTCATAATTAAATGTGCTCAATGAAAGTTCAGCTTTGCAAAGAGAGTCTCCTCGTGATTGCTCAGCTTGGAAATAGATTAGCTACTCCTATTTATCGTTAATTACTCATTGAACAGCCAAGCCACACACACTTAATGAGTTTAGAGAGGAGTTAACCTGCCCTGTTTACCTGTTTTTGCTCCGCTGCATACCTGTTTAGTAAATTACTCACTCATGATTGAATGAGATAAAACAAAAGTGTAATGAAGAAAACAACAATATATTAAAACACATAAAACAAAGTTACACAACAAGGCTTCAGATTCGAAAATCTGAATGATCAACATACAAAATGATGGCTCCTTAAATAGCCCGAAATTGTCCAGAAATGATTGTTCAAGATATAATAAAATAAAGAAGATATGGTCTGGCAGACTGTTCTGACAGTCAAGAACAGTCTGCAACAGATCAGTCCGCCCATGCTTGATGATTTCTTCTGTAAGGGATGGTTGTTCTGCCTCCAACATTAATTCTTCTTCCGGAAAGGTCTCCAATGATTTAAGGATGATTGATCAAGTTCTTCGGGTACAAATTGTTCCCATGAGTTCTTGTTCTCTTCCTTGTTCTTCGCTTGTCCGCACTCCTTTCCTGCTTGTTCACCGTGTGGATTTTGCTACGGAACAGGTAGCTGCATTATCACAAACAATCTGCGAAAACAATGTATTATGAGAACGATATGTTGCATTATTGTTCGTTTATTCCCAAAATTGTTACAAAATATCATACACATTTTACACTCATCAAAATACCCCCAAAACAATGTGTTGCTTGTCCTCAAGCAATTGTCTTTATAGAGATTGTTCCCTCTTTTCATATCACCACTGACTTTCACGGAGGTCAGAACAGCTAGGAATATTTGCAATCGCAGGAGAAAATATATAATCAGAAAGAACCTTATCATTTCCAACTATCCTTGTTCACTCTACAGTTGAATTCTAATTTTTTTTAACATGTTTGACTTGCAGCCCGATCACCAAGTCCAGGGTAATGTGTTTGGGGTATTGATTATTTCCCTCATGCAACCAATGCAAGAACAGGTGTGTCCATTGAACTTGAGAATCAGTTTGTTTGACACTTCGTATAGGAACCTATACCCTCATTGGGACTTTTGCGGGTTGTAACGGGGTTAGGGTGATTGGGTGTGTAGTGAAGGCAATTTTTGGCTACTGAGGATTGTCGAGCTTATTACTTTTGTTTTTGAGCCAGAACAGAGATGTGCGATTTCCATGATTGTTCTTGTGTTCTGTTGAACGCTTTTTAGACAAGAGATAATGATTCCTTTCTTTGTTAGCTTGTCTTTTCATTTTAGTTCTCAACAGAACAAACTTTTAAATGATGATTTTCTTGGCTCAAATTTTTCTTTATAGATTCGACGGTCCTCTCGGGGTTCTTTTGGGATTAAGGATGGTTTGGCGGCGTTTAAGATGGTTTAGCGAATGAAAGTGTTGGGCTCAAGTGGTTGTTCTAATGGTATGGAGAGAAGGGTGGTCGTATGTGTTTGTTGGGGGATATCCTAATGCCCAAATCATGCTGGTATTGAGTTCCTTTCCTAAGGTCCGAACAGGCATCCAAAACAAGTCCTGAACTCCTTGTTCAAGATGGTCCTCTCAAAAAGAAAAAGAAACAATAACCGATTGTGTTGGCTTAATTCCTCACTTGATTGGTGTGTTGGACTCTTAGATCTAAGGGTTGTTTCCTCAAAAATGTTGAATTTCAGATTTAATGTAGATTACGAACAGTTAGTCTTTATGAGTTTAGTTCTTTTGACCTCTATTGACTCCTTTATGCAATTATTCAAGCTAACCTATCCTTCATTATGGCTTCGTGTGATAAGTCAAATGGGTAGCTTCTCTAAAAAAACAACTTGGGGGGTGTTTTAATCGTACAATGGTTACCCCCAAAACAGTCATGAATGGTGGTAGTGCATAATATTAGAACAATTAAAATACCAACATATTAAGTTCCCTATTAAGTTCCCTTCCCCCTACACAAAACGTTGTATTGTCCTCAATGCAAGAACAGATATGGGAAGAAACTATACTCAGCCTTCTGTGATATGCAAAGAAAACAGAAATAAGAACACCTTACCAGATAAAAGAATCCACACGGCGAGAGAAGAATTAAGCTTCGGTAACAGGAGAGGAGACTCCGTCCTCTCCCTTTTGCATAGGGGTCTCACCAGCACTGTTCTTACCATCTGTAGGGTCGGGGAACAGGTTCTTGGATGGGGATGGTGCTGCAGGAGTGCTGCTTGCTTGTTCTTTGGAAGGCGTAGGTCTGTTCTGCAGTTCTTTAACTCACAGCTGTAACTCAGCTATCTCCCCATCATGAGCCTTAACCCGTTCACACAGGTGCCTGTTGTGCTCGAACAGCTGTCCCACGTAATTCATCACCTGCTTTATAGAAATTTCCCCTGCATCAACTGGCCCTTCTCCACTTTCAAGCATTCTTCGTTTGCTCTCCGGGTATGCCATCTGGATGGGTTCGACATAGTGCGGCTCCCCAGAGGCCTTTCTCTTTGCTGATTGTTCTGCAGGTGGTTCCTCAACCACTAGGACCCAGTTTCGACCCACTTTGTGACAAATGGAGAGCTTGTTCATAGTCTTGCAGTCGAATGGCTCCATGGTTTTAGCTAGAGTGAGGGAATGCTGGAGTGGATTAAACAGTCCCACAGTTTTTACGATCTTGGTGATGAAAGGGCCGCATAACAGGCATTTACTGGTTGTTCCTTCGATACCAGCTAGGTGCATTCCAACCCAATGCCCCACATTGATCCTCTTGGCATTGACCATACACCAAAGAACAAACAGATCATTACTGGGGATGTTGCTCTGGTTGGCCCTGCCGAATAGGGTTGATGCAAGGTACTTTTGAAGGTAGCGCAGAGGGTGTGTTGGCAGCTGTGAGGATTTCGAATCACTAGGATTGTAGGAGGTGTTTCCTGTGAGTTCATGCCAGAAGTCTTCTGCGACGAACTCCGGTGGCATTGCAATGAGGCTGTTCTTGTATTCCTCACTCATCAAATCTTCTTCCGTGACTGCTCCCAGGTAGAGGTTAAAGGTGTTGAGTGAGGTGAACATATCAACACCCATAAGACGGAACTTGTACCTCATCTTGTCATCGGGGTCGGTGATTTTAGTATCCACCGAAAACGTTGCCAACAACTCAAGTGTCAGTTCTTTATAGGCGGGCTCATTTATACTGCTGAACTCGAGTAGCCCAGCTCCATCCAGCAAATCACGAACATCTTCCTCCAGTCCCAATGTGCGGAGGCTCTTCCAACAAATTGTTCTAGCGGCTTAAAACTCCATGGTTTTGAACAGTTCATACCTCGCCTCCTCCTTAGGGTTTATGAAGTTGGCTGTTAAGCCCAAAATATACCTAAAATATCATTAATATTTACATCAGTTTTGCTATGAAATCGTGTTGTTTATATCTATTTAGAGTACTTTTACGTCCGAATATGTTTCTTTCATGCAAGGTACCTAAATATTTGGTAAAATCTAAATAGGAACGAAAAGAGGTCAAAAACGAAGGAAAAACCCTAAGTTAGGAGCCAAAAGACAAAGAAATCAGCACACCGATACGAGGAACACGAGAACGAACTAAGAAACGGGAGAAAAATTTCTATTCTCGGTAGAGAATCCAAATTCTCGGTAGAGAATTATGGGTCGTGATCGAGAATCCAAAATTCTCGGTCGCGACACGCTAAATCCTGGCATCTCTCCTTTGTGTTCCGAAGACCAAAAATCACTTTCCCATTCTCGGTCGAGAATTTCCATTCTCGGTAAGATCAGAAATTCTGGCAAGCACTACATTCACATGTTTAAATGCCAAGAAACGCGTTCGTTCGGGTGGATAAGAACGTCTCTTCGCAATGGATACGACTCTTCACAGCGGACACAACCCTTAGACACGACTCTTTAACATCTATAAATAAAGAGTTGATTCAGAGTTGAAAGATAGAGAGTTAGATTTGTAAGATTAGTGCAGAAGTTATGCAGAAACTCTGACTCAGAAATGAGTCAGAGATTAGATTTCATTTCTGTAAAGCAATTTGCCGTACACACATTGTTTATCAAATAATTACAAACATAGTAGCATTTAGATTTAGATTAAGATCTGTTTATATTAGTTTACATTTTGGTAGTAGAAGTACCCGTCTCTATTCCGAAGATTCAGCGAGAAGAGTAAGTAGAGGATTCGACCCAGGAGCCTGACAAACTCTAATCGAGGTTCGAGGAAAGGATTGACAACCCGTTCACTTGAAAGTCGACGAAAGCTTCCATGCTTCTTGTTCTCTGTAAACTTGTATCAAATTCATACTTCATCTAATAAAGTTCATGCAATTCAATATATTTTTATGTAGCACTTCTGAGAAAGATTGGAAGTGAGTTCTGGTGTTTTCATTAAAACGTAGTTGAATTCAATATCTTTACAAGGAAACTTTGTTGAACACTTAGGCAAATTAATTCTTATGCATATAAGTACTAATTTGGTTAAGGTAGCAATCTAACCCGACTGTAGGAGGATTGTCTGCGGTTCAAAGCCTTTTAATTGAAGGAGTTTACGTTATTACATTTTCATAATTTATACAAAGTTTAAAGTTGTTTTCTTTGCTTAATGCAAACGAATACATTTATTCTCTTTTTCTAAACACTAAACGTTTCTGTTTTGTAATTCATATTCAAACAGAATCGATTTCTAGCATTCTACATATTCTAACCTAATTCTTATTAATTCAATCTCAAAACCAAATCCAATTAAACGATTTTCCATATTATAAACCTAAATCGTGAATCAAACTGAATTAAAACAAGTTTTCGTTAAAAATCGTTCTCTGTGGGATCGATATCTTTTTATTACTACAAGCGAAACCGTGCACTTGCGGAAATCGCTCAACAAGTTTTTGGCGCCATTGCCGGGGAACGCCAAAATTTTTAACAAAAATTTATGTTTTTCGTGTTTTATTCCGAACCTTGGTTTATAATATATGTATTTATTTATTTTATAGTTTTTTTATTTTGAGAATGGTCACTAGGACTAAATCCTCGTTGTTATTTAACATTTGCATTTAGATGTTTGCAGATAAAAAAATCCAAGTTTTTTTTCAAAGATAAACTAAAGATTTGATCAGTTACGAAATTCACAGAAAGAGTCTACAGAAAAGAAATTCGGCTAGCAAATACATCAGAAGGGAAAGCAAAATTTTTTGAAGCAACATGTCAGACGTGACATATAATTTTTTTCAGAAAATTTACCTTTTCCCAAACACCTTTACCTCTTTTCTATACACTTAATCCTTCACCGAAACATCATATCTCTTTGTTAAGAAATTTATTCAATTCCTACACTAAACCCAAATAATTTCCCTTTTCATCACTACCTTAAACACCTACATCTATCTCTCTAAGAAATCACCATGGAAAATCTTCTCAGACAGATATATCTGAAGTAGGAAGAAATTATCTTATCCGCCAGGAAGGAATTGTATACTTTTAATATAGTTTTGAAAGTTTCGGTTCATGTGCGTAGTTTTTGTTCGTGCACAGAACCAGAAGTTCGGGCATTCAACCGGAATCAGTAGATCCTTAAATTGAGAAAACGTAGAAATAAAAACATCTTATTCGAGGTAAGTTAGAATGGATAGGACCATTATTTTAAACCGGTCCAGGTAATTAATTTTGTCCATGATTTTGATTCTTCTTGAGAATTCTTAAGGTTTATCACATTTTTAGTTCTTCTTAGTTTTTATATTTTAATCTTTACATTTTCATTTTTAGTTTAAGCTATATATTCATTTTTAGTTTAGTAATAATGGTTAGATTAGAAATAAACTTTTTTTGTGAATATTGAACGATATTGAAAATATGCTATGTATCTTAAATGTTTGTAATTAATGAGGAAAATGTCTTTAGATTTAAAAAAAATCTCAATTGAATTAAAAGTTACACAAAATTTAAGTTTCTGTTGTATAGAGATTATTAAAATCTCTACAGTGACTTTTGTTTGATATTTTGAAAAATTCTGAACTTACTGAGAATTTTAAATCTCAACTGAGATTTTTGATTCTCAACTGAGATTTTTGACTTTCAATGCCTTATAAAATTTCTGAACTTACTGAGAATTTTTAATTCTCAACTGAGATCTTTACTTTCAATGCCTTATAAAATTTCTGAACTTACTGAGAATTTTAATTCTCAACTGAGATTTTAAAAAGCTCTATAGAATTAGGGAGGACCAATGCAAAGCATTCCTTGCCAAGGGGCAAGACGTGTCACGTGCGATACTCCAAATTTCTCGATCACGACACGCATATTTTGAAAAAAAAAGAAAAATAATAAATATTTAAAAAAAATATTAAATAATTTTTCTCTCTATATATTTAATTTCTAATTTTAGATTTTATTCACCAAGAGGCACAAACGACACCTCTTCATTTTTCATAAGTCATGATTTTTGGTTTGAGACCAACAAATTATTAACTTGATATATTTTCAACATTACAATTTTTGATTCTTAAAATTTTTAGTTTTTAGGTTAGTGTATATCAAGTTTAAAATCAATAAGAATTTATTTCAGTCATGTTTTTAAGGAAATTAATGTGTATATATGAAATTTCAAGAATCTCAGTTGAGATTCCAGGGATTCAATTATTCAAGGAAAGGGAGGCAAATTTTCTGATCTTACAGAGAATATTTATTCTCGGTCGAGATCGACAATTAGGGGTTTCGACGCCTGATTTCCAAAAGGAAATCAGCGTGTCGCGACCGAGAATCCCGATTCTCGGTCACGACATGGGCAATGTCAGACCTGTATTCTTTCTTTTTCTTCTTCAGTTCCTGCACCATTGCTGAAAATTTCGAAAAATTGAGTTTCTTCATGTCCAAATAGTGTGAATTTACACCTTTTTAATCCCAACAGATACCTTGAATTGTCCTGGATTGATTATAGAATAATTGACAAAAATCAGATTTCTGTTACTTACATTTTCTATTCATCTCTATCAGACAAAATCTAATTTCTTCTCAGTTATCAAACATTTTAAAAAAAATAAAGTTACAGAAATTTTTTCTTCCTTTACAAATATGACCACCAAGCATAAATTTTCAAAGAAGAATGCTGTTGCACGCACCAAGCGTACTGATAAGTCAGAACGTTACGGAGCACCATTTCCTATTTATAATCATGATGAAGGAATGTATGTGTTGGGAGACATATTCCAAGGCAACACTGTTAATTCCTCAACATATTTTTAGAGGGGCTAGTTGCCGCATCACGTTCAAAGGAACGAAAGGTTGGGTTCGGGAACATTATTTGTGAAATCATCAGTTTCAGTTCCATGGATTGATAAGGAACCATTTCCTGTTCTTGGCTATGATTTCCTTGAAAGTGAGGGATTTGTCAAAAGAGTGTTTAGAGTCAGCCCACGATTTCTCTCTCCTGAGGAACAACAAATCTTCGTATAAGCCAAGATCGATTGGGCTAGAGCGAGGCGTATCCCAATTCACCGGGATGTCTTTTGATTTTATGTTGTTTTGTTTTAAATTGTTTGTTTTAGTTTGGATATAGTTTGTATATAGGTTTGTTTTTGTATTTGTTCTTTATGTAATTTGTATATATGTTTTCCATTTTTAAATACAGCTATACAGTTTAATTCTTTAATTCTTTTTGCTTAATATACGTTAACCATACAAGTTATATGAATGAATCTGAATCTATGTCAAAATGAAACAGTATAATTTTTAAATGAATCTGTAAATATTTTAATGAGTCTGTATCAATTTCAAAAATGTATCTGAACATCTGACTTTTCATATTTGTACAATAAAACTTTAATTTCCCTTCATGATTTAATCTTTTGTTATGAATTATGTCTGCTTGAAGTTATAAATATTCAGCAATGAATCTATGCACATGAATGTTAATACTAATAAGTGATAATAATATAAGATTAATGTGCATTTATTTTACATTCAATTGCCTTAACAAATTAATGTTCATTTATGTTACATTAAACTCTATTTAAGACATTTAATGGTTCATTAACTCAGATTCAATAAGGTTAAACCTTTGGTTTTCCTTGTATTTAATGTTTTAAATTTGTGTTTTCAAGTTCAGGTACAGATTTACTTAATTACAGGACATATTTACCCAGAAAAATTGCACAAACGGAGTTTTTACGCGCAATTAGTCGCAGCCAGACACAGATTCTCGACCGAGAATTTTAAATTCTCGGTAAGTTCAGCGAAATCATGAAATTTTTAGAGAGATTTTCTCTCTGAAAATGACGTGTCCCGACCGAGATTCTGGATTCTCGGTCGCGACACGCGACCTGTAGGGGGGGTTTGAGTCCGATTTTTGCACAAAATTAAACTTTTTCCTATTCCTACACTAACTCCTAAACACGTATATTCACCCCTATATCAACCTATCACTTACACAAATATTACCGAAACTCTATTTCAAACACATTTTTCTTCTTCCAAAATCAATTCCACACCATATCACCTTTACTTTTTTACCAAATTTTTACCTATCCAACATACTTCTTTCCCAAACACAAACTCAATAACCTAAATCTCTATTTTTCTATCTCTCTCACAATTTTTCTATTTTTCTCTCATAAATCCGACATTTAAACACCATGCCTAGACATAAGAAGGTTACTCACACGGTTTCCTCTACCTCTAATAATTGTTTGCATGTTGATTATGGATCCATTCAGCATTATTTCATATTAGGACGGGCAGTGGTACAAGCACTTTTATGAACATAACACAATTATTGACTTTTTGGTTACTCTTTCCTATGCTAAAAAGAATGAGAAGATTACATTTAGGGATTTAGGTTAATTTTATGAAGTTGGATTAGATGAATTTAATTCCAAGCACACTTCTAGCAAGCTCATTAAGGATAATAGTAATTTCTATTTCAATAAATTTTTATCCTATGTTCTTTTTGAGCATGTTAAGGGTTTCGTGGTAGATGAGATTGGACTATTTTTTGGCAATTAAGTCCATGTTTCCATTTTCAACCAATAAGCACGTTACTATGCGTACTTTGATTACGGGTATTGTTTTGGATGCTACGAGTATTATGGAGTAGTTTTCAATCACTTACTCCTAAGTCTTTTCCAATGTTGGATTATGCCGCAATTTTACACATTCATTTAGTGGTTAGCCACTGTTGGCTAATTTTGCTAGCTCGATGTTGGTATTCCAAGTTCACATGGTACTAGTATTAAAGAAGATGGTTATGAGCAGACGCATTTTGGTGGGGATGACAGTATGATGTGGAGGATGAAGAATGTGAGGAGGAGGAGCATGTTGAAGCCCAAACACAAGCACAAGTGCGTGTAGCTCAAGAGCACAATGTTGATGAACCAGATAATTTACAACAAATTTTGAACCAAATGCATGCACACAACCGGCAAATGAATTTGCGGTTAGATGATATTATGGAGAATAATCCAGAGATGAGTTCTAGGATTAAACGCGGTGGATGAAAATATCCATACTTTGAGGAGCGAGCACACGTCAACATAACGCCGGTTATCATCATTTTTTCGTCGTCAAAACGTTATGACCACACCATCTCCACTGGGTTCACCTTCACAAGAATAGGTTTTATCTTTTCTTTTCTCAACTCATTTATCTCTTATGTTGCTTTTAATTACGTTTGGTACAATGCTTCTATTTCATATTATGTTTGGTACATTTTGATTATCTTATGATGGATGATTTAACTTCATAATTTTTCCTTCTTAATTCGTATGATTTATTTTCGTACCAATTTTTCGTGTTTTATCCATTTTTGCACCAATGAGGACATGGTCCAAATTAAGTATGGGAGGAGATATTGCATATATCGTTTTATTACACGTACAAATGAATATAACGAATAAGAATAAGTTTTTAATGCAACACTTGTTTTATGCAAATGCAACATATATTGCAACACAATTTATTTAACATTATTTTTTATAAACCATATATTTTCATATGTTTAAAATATATTTAACTTATGATTATTTTTAGGTTATCATTATCGTTAGAAATGATATTTCTATACGGGCAATATTTTTCATATTTTTCATAAAATCTCCGATACGATTTTAAGTAAAAACGTCTCAAGTGAATGTATTTAAGTAAAAAATTCTTTATTTAAATCTCTATTTTATATCATGCAATTCATGATACAATAAATCTTATTTTTAATTTTCAATTAGGTTTATAGGCATTAAATTGAACTAACAATTTTTAGCTCGGTTTGATTTCGTCTTACATTAACACCAATTGAAGTTTTTAAGGAAACTTTAGCCATAATACATGTTGAATTTTAAGTCAATATAGGATGAATGTGCTATTTTTCTTTTTTCCAATTTTAATTTTATAATTCATGTTAACTAATCAATTATCCTCTCTCTCTCAGATCTATTTCTCTCTTTTATATCTTTTTCTCTCTTTTAGATCTATCTCCTCTCTCTCTCTCTCTCTCTCTCTCTCTCTCGGCTAGGGTTCATGGTAAAGCGTGTTAGGGATAGATCTAGGGAGAGGGGGGCTGTGGCCGGCGAGGGGGGGTCGGATCTGGAGGGGATTTGCGGCAAGGAAGGGGGCGGTGGCCTGGTGGTTTGGGGCGAGAAGGGTGAGGCAAGTTTTGTTGGCGGCGAGCGTGCACCTGGTGTAGATCGGGGCGGGGCGCTTGGCGGGGTGGAGGCAGGGGAATCCAGGGGCGTCGGTAGGGATCTCGTGGGCATGGATGGTGCGTCGGCAGGGTTCTCACGGGCGCCGCTCGTGCGGCTGGGGACGGATCTTTGCGATCCACAGGCGGCAGATTCGACAAGGTTGTCGCGGCTGGGTGCGGATCAATGGGAGATACGGACGGCTGGGTTTTCTGATGCCGGGGGTAAGGCTCCCCCAATCTCGAGGGGAGAAGTGGGGCCGGGGGTGCTTGGCGCAGGGCTATGCGCCGATAGTGCCGGGCACTGCCCAGGCGCTGCCGGCTCCTCGGTCGGGCAGTGGGCTGGGGCTGTCGGCGCAGTGCCTTGCGCGGGATCCTCTCCTCCGGGCTGTGAGGGGCAGGCAGGGGCTACGACGGGGCGGCAGGCTGCCTCGGGTCTGGATGTTTCTAATAATTCGGGAAGGGTGGGTGTTGTAGGAGTAGCTCATGGGAAGACGGTCTCCCCCAGACCTAGGGTTCAGATGAGCGAGATTGGTAAAAACTCTTGGAAGGACACGGTCATGGGGGTGGCTGAGGAAGAGCCGGTTTTAGAGGAAGTTTTAATGGTGGGAGATTCTGATGATATGTTCTCGGATTCTGATGAGGAAGATAATGGCCAGGAGGATCCTCTCTGTCCGGTCATTAGACTTTCCGCTGCAGAGAAGCGTGAGCTTAGAGAGAAGTGGAAGGTGTCTTTGATTGTTACTGTCCTGGGTAAGCGAATTAGTTTTAACTATTTTGCCCAAAGAATACAAGCGCAGTGGGTAAGGAAAGGTAAAGTCAGTATTACTGACCTGGAAAATGACTACTATGTCATTAAATTTACTAGGGTTGAGGATTATAATTCGGTTATCAAGGGAGGCCCATATATCATTTCCAATCATGTTTTGGCCTTAAGGCCTTGGGTTCCTAATTTTAATCCTCACGACTGTTCGGTTAACAGGATCTTGACTTGGGTAAGATTCCCGGGCCTTCCCATTGAGTACTACAGTGAAAACTTTCTGAGTAAAATAGGAGGTTTGGTTGGTAAGGTCCACCATGTGGATAAGACTACAATTGGGGCCATTAGGGGTAAGTTTGCTAGGGTATGTATAGATGTTGATCTGGCTAAACCTTTACTTTCTAAGTTCTGTGTTCAGGATAAAGTGTTCTTTATTGAGTATGAAGGTTTACATAACATCTGTTATGATTGTGGCATGTATGGTCATTCTCAGGAGGGTTGCCCTAAAAGGGAGAGGGTTGTTATAGAGAGGGTTGAGAGTAGTGTGCGGATTACTGGAGGGAACCAGGGGTATGAAGGGAACTTTGGTCCCTGGATGGTGGCAAAGAGGCCCGCTAGACGTAGGAATCAACCTGCAGTGGTTCACAATCGTCCTCCTGATATCAACACAAATTCTAAGTCCCTTTCTCCTAAAGCTACTGTTATCCCAAATGTCAAGGAGAAGCTTGTCCTCAAAGCTAGAAAGGAGGCTGGGGTTTCTTCAGTAGCCTTGCCTGGGTCCAGATTTGGGGCCCTGATGATTGAGGAAGTTCAAGAGTCAGACCAAGATGAGAATCATATGGATGAGAGTATTCCAGGAATAGAGTCTGTAGATCCAGTCGAGAAGGTGGTTGAATCTGTGAACCCACTTTTTGTCTCTAAGGATGAAGCCCAGGGGGGGACCCTGACCCTTGCAGCTAGAAGGATGAAGAATTCAAATGAGGTTAGTATTCCTGTTCCTGGTATTGATCCTGGGATTGGGAAATCTATGGGAGTTAACAAAACTAATATGAAAAAGCTTAAAGGAAAACAAAAAAGTGGCCTTAACACTTTGGCGTTTCCAGATAAGAGGGGGCACGGGGGTACCTCGGTAAGGCTCTCAGGAGCCCCTAGTAAATACCTAGCTTAGGGTAGGGGTGTGGTCAGTTGTCCTCCTTTCTATGGATTTGTTATTTTGGAATGTTAGGGGTGCGGCTAGCAAGGCTACCCGTATCCATATTAATGATCTTATTAAGCAGTTTAATCCATCTTGTTTTGCTCTTTTGGAAACTAAGATTAGTGGTGAGAAAGCAGATGAGGTGGTTAAGAAGTTTAAGAACTGGCACTGTGTTAGATCGGAGGTAACTGGCCGGGCTGGGGGGATTTGGCTTTTTTGGAGGCGGATTCATTTTGATATTCTTAGCATGGATAAGCAGTTCATTCATTGTAAAGTGAGTATTTCCGGCAATACTTCCTTTTTTATTACCCTTGTGTATGCTGACCCTATCTTGTCTAATCGAAAACGGCTCTGGGAGGTTCTCTATTCTATGAGTGTCAGCATTTCGGAGCCCTGGTTTGTGGCGGGTGACTTCAATGATATCGCCTTTATGAGTGATCAGAGAGGGGGATCCAATCATTATGTTAATCGCTGTCTGCATCACAAGAATAGTATGGATTTATGTGGGCTTTCCGATCTGGGGGCTTCTGGTCATAAATTCACTTGGAAGCGTAATAATACTTTTGTTCGATTGGACAAAGTCTACGCTAATGTTTTAGCTCTAACTTCCTTCCCCGAGTGCTCTGTGTTGAACCTCCCGTTCCGTCATTCGGATCATTGTCCTATTTTGTTTAGACTTTTGAGAGGTAAGCATCCTAGGGGTAAGAGACCGTTCCGGTATCAGTTGGCTTGGGAGTCCCATCCTAAGTTTAAAGAGTTCGTTCATGAGAGTTGGAGACCTCATTCGTATGTACTGTAAGCTGCTGAAGGGTTCAGGAATAAGGTGCAGGGGTGGAATAGGAATGTGTTTGGGCATATTATCAGAAGGAAGAACAAGTTATTAAAGAGGATGGAGGGCATTCAACGCAGGTTGGAGGGGAGGTTTGATCATAGCCTTGAGGGCCTCCTCAGAACCCTTTAGAAGGAGCTGGAGGCTGTGCTTAGGCAGGAGGAGTTCCTTTGGTTCCAGAAGTCTCGGAAGTCCTGGATTAGAGATGGGGATCGTAATACCAAATACTTCCATCTCTCTACCCTGATCAGAAGGCAGAGAAATAGAATTGAGGCCATTAAGGATTCTAATGGTGATTGGGTTTATGAAGATGAGGTTATTCGGAACTTAGCCCTGGATTTCTACAGAGAGCTGTTCAAAGAGGAACCTGTTCTTTTGGAGAGGGCTCACTCTATTGCTACATTTCCTTTAATCAGTGAGGATTGTAGTCAGGAGGCCTTTCAACCTATTTCCCGAAAAGAGATTGACCAAGCTATCTTCAGCATTGGGGCTTCTAAAGCTCCTGGGATTGATGGTCTTCCGGCGGGCTTTTACCATAAGCATTGGGATGTAGTGAAGGAAGGCATCTATAATTTTGTCTTGGGGGTGTTCAGTGGTTCGAAGGATATTGAGCTGGTTAATAGAACCCTCCTGGTTCTGATTCCTAAGATTGATAAGCCTTCTTCCTTTTTGCATATGAGACCTATCAGTCTTTGTAATGTTCTTTACAAAACTGTTACAAAGATTGTGGCTAATAGAATCCGTGGCATTCTTCCTGCGATCATTTGTCAGAATCAGGGTAGCTTTGTGCCTGGTAGACAAATGATGGATAATGTGGTGATCGCCCAAGAGATGGTCCACACGATGAAGATTAGGAAGGGGAGGAAAGGCATTGTGGCTCTGAAGCTGGATTTAGAGAAGGCCTATGATCGAATTAATTGGGATTTCTTGATGGAGAGCCTTGAGAGAGCTAGAATCCCGGACAGTTGGAGAAGTTTAATTAAGGTATGTATTTCTTCTCCTGTGTTTCAAGTTATGGTCAATGGGGATATGTCGGAGGAATTTTCCCCGGGCAGAGGAATCCGTCAGGGGGATCCTATGAGCCCTTTCCTTTTTGTTATTGCTATGGAGAGGCTCTCTCACCTGATTCAGGATGCGATTGATAATGGGAGTTTCCACCCTATGGCGATCAACAGCTTCTGTCCCCAGGTGACTCACTTATTCTTTGCAGATGATGTCCTTATCTTTCTTGAGGGTAATGAGGAGCAGTTGAGAGTCATTATGGATATTCTGGATTGTTTTTGTTCGGCCTCTGGGCAGAAGCTTAATATCCAGAAATCTAGGATGATGTGCTCTAAGAATATGAATCAGAGAGTCTGTAAGAGATTAAGTGATCTCTCAGGTATTCCTCTTACTGATTCTCTTGGGAAGTATCTGGGCGTTCCCCTCCATAGTGAGCGTGTGTCTAAAGGCTCCTTCAAAGAGACTTTGGATAAAGCTAATTCAAAGTGTGCCACTTGGAAAGCCAAGACTCTGTCTCTCGCTGGCCGCCTCACGTTAATTCAATCTGTTAATTGTGCTGCTCCCAATCACATCATGCAGGCTTGTAAGCTTCCGGATCCTGTGCTTAATGATCTTGACAAGATTAACCGTAGGTTCCTGTGGGGGGAAGCTACGGAGGGCAGGAAGATCCATCTTGTGCCTTGGAGTGAGGTTTGCCAGCCTAAAGATTCTGGGGGTCTGGGTATTAGGAAAGCAAAGGACAATAATAAAGTTTTATTAATGAAACTCCTTTGGCGTATGTGGCAAAACCCTTCCTCTCTTTGGGTTCGCCTCCTTTGTGGTAAGTATCGGAAAGACAAAATCTTCGGGGGCCCGAAAGAGAGAGTTGCTAATTGTTCCTTCCTCTGGAAAGGACTTAGTGCTGTGTTTGATGAGTTCTGCTTGGGAGTTGGCTTGGAGGTGGGGAATGGTAAGTCCATTAGTTTCTGGTTTGATAACTGGATTGGGGATAAACCGTTAATTGAGGTGTGTTCTTCCCCCCCGCCTAGTGATATACGCAACTGGAGGATTGCCGATATGGTTGACTCGGAAGGGGACTGGATCTGGTCAAAGTTTGATACTTTCTTTAGCCTTGAGACTCTCCTTAGAATGCGGGGAGTGAAGGTGAGTAATCAAGAGGAAGACTTGGATAGGCACTGTTGGGCGCTGACTAACAATGGAGTTTATTCTTGCAAATCGGCCTTTGAAGCTTTCTCTCTCTTTAGATCTGATCCTCCCTCGGATGTGTGGAAGTCGATTTGGACCCTTAAAGTTCCTTTCCGTATTAGGAGTTTCCTGTGGCTGGGCGTTAAGGACAGGCTTCTTACTAATTCGGATAGGCACAGAAGGCACTTGGCTGATTCTGGAGCTTGCAGTAGATGCAGAGGCCATGTTGAGACTTTGTGCCATGCTCTTAGAGATTGCTCTAATAGTAAAGAGGTTTGGAGGAAAATTCTCCCACACCATATTTTCTCTTCCTTCATGGCACATTCTGAGGTCGACTGGTTCTCTGATGGTGTTAGAGGAAAGTTGCTTCCATACATGGAGCATGGTGACATTTTCTTTGCTATTATCTGTCACCAAGTTTGGAAATGGAGAAACGAGGAGATTTTTGGAGATAAAACTGTTTTTATGACAAACTTAGCTGATTTCTTCTCGAAAAAACTTTTCTCTATTATCGATAGTTTCAAAGGAGAGTCCCTTGCCAGAGCCTCTCAGTGTTGTGATGTCCATCTCGTGGGATGGAGCAGGCCAAGAGAGGGGGTTGTGAAGCTGAATACTGATGGTTCCTGCCTCAGTAACGGTAAGATTGCGGCTGGAGGTGTGCTTAGAGATGTAGGGGGCGTCTGGCTTTCTGGGTTCTCCCAGAATTTAGGGTTGGGTTCTTCCTTTTCTGCGGAGCTCTGGGCTATTCTTACTGGAATCAATCTTGCTAAAAGGCTGGGTGTTAAGAGGCTCTCTGTGGAGTCTGATAATTTGGAAGCAATCAAAATGATTTCTGAGAATCATTCTATGGGTCTTAACAGTCGCAACCTCATCAAAGCTATTATAAGGCTTTGCTCCTCCTTTGAGTTCGTAGAGTTCAGACACATTTTTAGGGAGCAGAATCGTGTTGCTGATCGCTTGGCGGCGGCGGGCCATGAAGGGACGTTAGGCGTTACTACCCTTCCTGTTTCCCCTAGTTTCATCTCTCATCTTCTCTTAGAAGATAGGATTGGGGTTAGCTTCCCTAGGCTAATTCCTGGGTAGTTTGTTGTTATTCGTTTTTCTTTTCCTTTTCTACCAAAAAAAAAAAAAAATCGTATTCTTAACTTTTGGCCATGATTGAGACCAACCTTATCACAATCGAGGTATGAAAGGGAGGAAAATTAAGTACCGTTTACTTTTGGTCACGGTTGCGACCACCCTTATCACAATCAAGGTATGGAAGGAACGTTTAAAAAAATTAAGCGTGTTTTAAGTTTAAAGTAACGATTGCGTCCACCCATGGCATGGTCGGTACCTCTTAAGCAAACACAAAGCAAATAAAAGCATATAAAGTTACGATTGAGACCACCCTTATCTCGGGCGTAACTAAGCAAATAACTTAACCAAAATACTTATTCAATTCATATTTCATGTAATAGTTTAGGTTTGGGAAAGGAAATTTTGTGCTTTGAAATGCCTTGAGACGAAAGACTCAATAACATGCGTGTTTATATCATCCCGAATACTTCAAATCAAAAATTGAAATACAAGACGAATGATATATCGCCTTTATACTAAGTTAGTTTGATATTTTGCGTATAAATTTGCCATGCGAAGTTAATCTTTTCGGCTTAACTAATTTTAAAAAAAAGGAATACAAAGATATATGTTTTATTTTCATAAAGAGGTTAGTTAAAGAATAAATTCAGTGAAATTTTGCTCGGGACTAGCAAAAGATTAAGTGTGGAGATTTGTTAAGCTCAAAATATACCTAAATATCATTAATATTTACATCAGTTTTGCTACGAAATCGTGCTGTTTATATCTATTTAGAGTACTTTTACGTCCGAATATGTTTCTTTCATGCAATGTACCTAAATATTTGGTAAAATCCAAATAGGAACGAAAAGAGGTCAAAAACGAAGGAAAAACCCTAAGTTAGGAGCCAAAAGACAAAGAAATCAGCACACCGATACGAGGAAGATGAGAATGAATTCAGAAACGGGAGAAAAATTCCCGGTAGAGAATTATGGGTCGGTCGCGACACGCTAAATCTTGGCATCTCTCCTTTGTGTTCCGAAGACCAAAAATCACTTTCCCATTCTCGGCCGAGAATTTCCATTCTCGGTAAGATCAGAAATTCTGGCAAGCACTACATTCACATGTTTAAATGCCAAGAAACGTGTTCGTTCGGGTGGATAAGAACGTCTCTTCGCAGCGGATACGACTCTTCACAGCGGACACGGCCCTTAGACACGACTCTTCAACATCTATAAATAAAGAGTTAATTCAGAGTTGAAAGATAGAGAGTTAGATTTGTAAGATTAGTGCAGAAGTTATGCAGAAACTCTGACTCAGAAATGAGTCAGAAATTAGATTTCATTTTTGTAAAGCAATTTGCCGTACACACATTATTTATCAAATAATTACAAACACAGTAGCATTTAGATTTAGATTAAGATCTGTTTATATTAGTTTACATTTTGGTAGTAGAAGTACCCGTCTCTATTCCGAAGATTCAGCGAGAAGAGTAAGTAGAGGATTCGACCCAGGAGCCTGACAAACTCTAATCGAGGTTCGAGGAAAGGATTGACAACCCGTTCACTTGAAAGTCGACGAAAGCTTCCATGCTTCTTGTTCTCTGTAAACTTGTATCAAATTCATACTTCATCTAATAAAGTTCATGCAATTCAATATATTTTTATGTAGCACTTCTGAGAAAGATTGGAAGTGAGTTCTGGTGTTTTCATTAAAACGTAGTTGAATTCAATATCTTTATAAGGAAACTTTGTTGAACACTTAGGCAAATTAATTCTTATGCATATAAGTACTAATTTGGTTAAGGTAGCAATCTAACCCGACCGTATGAGGATTTTCTGCGGTTCAAAGCTTTTTAATTGAAGGAGTTTACGTTATTACATTTTCATAATTTTTACAAAGTTTAACGTTGTTTTCTTTGCTTAATGCAAACGAATACATTTATTCTCTTTTTCTAAACACTAAACGTTTCTGTTTTGTAATTCATATTCAAACAGAATCGATTTCTAACATTCTGCATATTCTAACCTAATTCTTATTAATTCAATCTCAAAACCAAATCCAATTAAATTATTTTCCATATTATAAACCTAAATCATGAATCAAACTGAATTAAAACAAGTTTTCGTTAAAAATCGTTCTCTGTGGGATCAATATATTTTTATTACTACAAGCGAAACCGTGCACTTGCAGAAATCGCTCAACATTGGCCAATCGATTTCGCAGGCGTTCGCCTTGATCAGATTAAAGGCTGGTGTCGGAGGGGGTACCCTTCTCTTTCTTCACCGGACCATTCTTGTGCTCCTCGTCATTTTCAGAGTGGTGATGGGGGGAAATATCTGGAAATGAGAAAATGGAAGTTTTTGAAAATGTGTGATGGAGCACCGGAAATGTGGGTATTTAATGGGTAGGTGGAGTGGAAGTCGAAAAGGTTCTGCGAAGAAAGAGGGGAGTGGGCAGTTTCTGTCATAACTGTTCCAGCTATCTTTGTCCTCCTTTCCCCTTGCACTGATTGGTTCTTTTCCGATTTTGGAGGGCAGAATGGACTTTGTATCACCTGCATGTCAGTTGGCTGCTCTGCATGCGATATCTTCATTTATTGTTAGCATAATGGAAATAAAAATAAAAGGAAAATACTAGCACATTAACAAAACAAAACATAAACGGACACGTTGTTCTCCAATTGGTGTTTGGAGAGGACACCAGTGAGGTTGTTCGTTCAAGAAGCTTCTAAGATACGTAGATTCTCCGTATGGTTGTTCTCTGGGGCAAGGTAGGGCTTAAGCCTTTGCCCATTTACTTTGAACCTTTCTTGTGCGGTGTTGGAGATTTCAATCGCCCCATGAGGGAACACTTGAGTGACTATGAAAGGTCCAGATCACCTAGACCTGAGTTTTCCGGGGAATAGTTTGAGATGGGAATTGTAAAGTAATACCCTTTGACCCAATACAAAGGTTTTTGTTTGAATGTGTTGGTCATGCCAACGTTTGGTTTTTTCCTTGTACATGAAGGCATTTTCATATGAGAACAAGCGAAATTCATCCATTTCACTCAACTGTAGCTTCCTATGGTCTCCTGTAGCTTGTTCTTCGAAATTCAGGAATTTCAAAGCCCACAGGGCTTTGTGTTCTAATTCGATGGGCAGATGGCATGCTTTACCGAAGAGGAGCCTATAGGGTGACATGCCTATTGGTGTTTTAAAAGCTGTTCGATAAGCCCAAAGGGCATTGTCCAGCTTGTTCGCCCACTCTCTACGGGAATAACCTACAGTCTTCTCTAGGATACGTTTTATTTCCATGTTCAAGATTTCTACCTATCCGTTTGTTTGCGGATGGTAGGGGGTGGCTATCCTATGGGTGACACCGTATTTTCCTGAGAGCCTTTCAAATTGTGAGTTACAAAAGTGGGTGCCTTGGTCACTTATGACTGCTCTAGGTACTCCAAAGCGTGAGAACAGTTGTTTCAAAAATTTGATAACAACTCGGGCATCATTTGTCTGGCTGGCTATGGCTTCTACCCATTTGCTCACATAGTCTACGACCACAAGTATGTACTTGTTCCCATAAGATGTTGGGAACGGCCCCATGAAATCGATTCCCCAAATATAAAAATTTCACATACCATGATGTTCTGCAAAGGCATGACATTTCGTGACGAGATGTTACCTGTTCGTTGGCATTCGTCACAACATGATACAAACCCATGAGCATCCTTGAACAGAGTTGGCCAGTAAAAACCTGCCTCTAATACCTTTGCGGCTGTTCGATTGGCAGCGAAATGTCCTTCTGCTTCCCTGTTGTGGCAGTGTTTGAGGATTAGCATGCCTTCTTCCTGTGACACACATCTTCTGACAATTTGGTCTGCACAAATTCTGAATAAGAATGGTTCTTCCCATAGGTAGTATTTTACATCCGAGAAAAACTTCTTTCGTTGATTGTATGTCAGTTGGTGCGGAATGATCTTTTGAACTAAGTAGTTGGCTATGTCTGCAAACCATGGAGTGCTCCTGACATGAATGCTGCATAACTGTTCGTCCGGGAATGTTTCCTTGATGTCATGTTGTTCTTCATGCTTGTTTGGCTCTAATCTGGACAAATGATCTGCGGCAAGGTTCTCCGCTCCCTTTTTATCTCGAATCTCCAAATCGAATTCTTGAAGCAGCAGAATCCATCTGATGAGTCGTGGCTTGGAATCTTGCTTTGAAAGGAGGTACTTTAGTGTAGAATGATCTGTGAAAACAATGACTTTGGCAAGAACAAGGTACGATCGAAATTTATCGAAAGCATATGCAACAGCAAGCAGTTCTTTCTCTGTTACGGTATAATTCTGCTGAGTTTCAGTGAGAGTCTTGCTTGTGTAGTATATAGGTTTGAAGTGTTTGTCAATCCGCTGTCCCAGAACAGCTCCAATGCAAGTATCGCTTGCATCACACATCAGTTCAAAGGGTAGCTCCCAGTTGGGCGCAACCAGGATAGGAGCCTCCGTCAGCTTCTTCTTCAATTGTTCGAATGCTTGTTTGTATTTTTCCATGATATTGAACTCAGCATCTTTGTGGAGTAGGGCAGATAACGGTAGTGCAATCTTGGATACGTCCTTGATGAACCTCCGATAGAAGCCAGCATGTCCCAAGAAACTACGCACATCCTTGACTGAAGCAGGAACATGCAATTTTTCGATGACTTCTACCTTTGCACGATCAACCTCGAGTCCTTGTTCTGAGATTCTGTGTCCCAGGACTATTCCTCCATTTACCATAAAGTGGCATTTTTCCCAGTTGAGAACAAGATTGGTCTCCTTGCAGCGTTTCAGAACAGCCTCAAGATTGTTCGGACAGCTTGTGAATGTTTCTCCGTACACCGAAAAGTCATCCATGAATATTTCGACTGTTCTCTCGATCATATCATGAAAGATAGCCATCATACACCTTTGAAATGTAGCTGGGGCGTTGTACAATCCAAATGGCATTCTCCGATATGCATAAGTCCCGAACGGGCAGGTGAAGGTGGTCTTTTCCTGATCAAGTGGGTGTATTGCGATCTGATTGTATCCTGAGTAGCCATCAAGAAAGCAATAGAATGTGTATCCCAATAATCTTTCCAGCATTTGATCGATGAAGGGCAGTGGGAAGTGATCTTTCCTGGTTGCTTCATTTAGCTTCCGGTAATCTATACATACTCTCCAGCCTGTGACTGTTCTGGTTAGAATTAGTTCGTTCCGCTCGTTCGTGATGACAGTCATGCCTCCCTTCTTGGGAACAACTTGTACCGGGCTCATCCACACACTGTCTGATATGGGATAGATTATTCCTGCATCCAGTAATTTAATTACTTCTGCCTTTACCACCTCCTTCATGTTTGGGTTTAGACGCCTATGTGGTTTTGCTGAAGCTCGGTGAACTTCTTCCATCAATATGCGGTGAATGCATACCGCTGGACTGATCCCTTTGATATCAGAAATCTTCTATGCCAAGGCCTCCTTATTCTGGCAAAGTATGGTCAGTAGTTGTTCTTTTTGTTCAGGTGTAAGTGCGGAGGAGATGATAACAGGTAGTTTATCTGGAGGATTTAGGAATGCGTATTCAAGGTGAGATGGGTGTGGTTTGAATTCGAGCACGGGTGGTTCTTCTATGGATGGTTTCATCACTGTTGTCGGTGTATTGTTTAGAGGTTCAAAAAGAGGTCGTCGATTTGCAAACATGACAGAATAAGTCACTATGTCTTCTTCGAATCCTTCTGCTTCCTCCTCTTCAGAGTGTAAGTGTTCCTGCAAAAATATTTGCTCATCAACAGAATCCATAAAATAGCAGGCATCATCACTAGATGGAGGGTGCTTCATGGCCTCATTCATTTTGAATACCACTTTTTGGTCGTGTATTTTTAGAATTAACTGTCCATTTTCGACATCAATTAGGACCCTGCTAGTGGCTAGGACGGGTCTCCCTAGAATGATTGGTACATATACATCCTCATCCATGTCCATGATGATAAAATCCACAGGTAAAATGAATTTATCAACTTTGACAAGGACGTCTTCCACGATTCCCATTGGGTACCTGATTGTTCTATCAGCTAATTGAATGGACATTCTGGTAGGTTGGGGTTCCCCTAATCCTAACTGTTTGTATATTATGGCATCAGGTTTATGCTTGCACCTAAGTCACATAATGCATTATCAATGTTAATATTTCCAATGGAACAAGGAATAGAAAAACTCCCTGGATCTTTTAATTTCTGCGGTAGAGGTTCCTTGTTCTGCAAGATGGACGAACAATCTTGATTCAACTGCACCAGCGCCACATTCTCCAACTTCTTCTTGTTCTGAAGCAGTTCCTTCAAAAATTTTGCATACATGGGCATTTGGGCTAATGCTTCAGCAAACAGAATGTTGATGTGTAGTTTCTTGAACACTTCTAGGAATTTCCCAGATTGCTTGTCCATTTGTTGCTGCTTAAGCCTTTCTGGATACGGGATGCGTGGCAAATATGCAGGTTCATCCTGATTCCCAAGGTTGTTCTCCTGGATCGAAGTTTGTTCCTTGGCCTCTTCTTGTTCTGCTGCGTCTGGTTCGGCTTAGAGGTGGTAGGGAGTGATTTCATGGCTTGATCTGGTAGTTCTGTACCATTTCTTAGTGTAATAGCTTGGACTTCCTCATTGGGGTTCACCTCTGTTTTGCTCGGAAGGACTCCCTTGTTCTTGGGTATGACTATGTTGGTGAGCTGATGGATCTATGTCTCCATGTTCTTGAAAGAGTTTTGCGTTTGCTGCATGAATTGCATCAGCATGTCTTCTATTTTCTTATCCTCCCTTGGTTGGTTGTTCGTTTGGTATCCGCCATGATTGTTCTTATTGGTCTGGTACTGTTGATTTGGTTGTTTGTTCGATTGCTGGCTCCAACCGAAATTTTGATGATTTCTCCAGGCAGGATTGTAGGTGTTTGAATAAGGATTGAGTGGTCTCTGACTTGTTCCTGCAAAATCACATTGTTCTTGATTTGGACTAGGTTGGTTGCACAAACAATCACCTGATTGATGATTTCCTTCGCAGAAATCACATTGAACAACTTGCACATTATTAACTGGAGCTGCGCTCAGCCTTATGAGTTGTCTGCTTAGGAGTTCAACCTGGGCGGTGAGTTTGGACACTTCGTCTGCTACAGGTGAATTAGCTGCCCTTCTTCCATCTTCTCGGACAGAGTGCCATTTGTAACTGGTGTTGACCAATCTTTCGATCAATTCATACAGTGCTTTTAGTTCAAGTTCCTTAGGATCCCCATTGGCCACTGATTCGAGTTGTATTTTGTGCACATTGGTAAGACCATGATAGAAAGTTTGAATTTGCATCCACATGGGAATTTTGTGGTTCGGAACTTTCCGCAACAGATCTTTGTATCGTTCTCAGGCTTCAGACAATGACTCATCTTCTTGTTGTGAGAAGTGAGATACGGCATTTCGTAGCTTGATGGCTTGCCATGGTGGAAAATATTTGGTGAGGAACGCATTCGCCATTGCATCCCAAGTACTTATAGAACCTGGCTGAAGACTCTTCATCCAGCTTTTGGCTTTGTCTCTTAAGGAAAAGAAAAATAGTTTGAGTCGGATGACATCATCTGAGACTTCTCTGTTGGTTCTGAAGGTGTTGCAGATCGTGACAAAGTCCTGGATGTGGGAATTTGGGTCTTTATTGGTAGTCCTCCAAACTGAACAGCTGTTTGGAGCATCTGGATCATGAAGGCTTTTACCTCGAAGAGATTGTTGCCTTCCTCAAGAATTACTATGCAGGATGAGTGGCCCTCTGTTGAAGGCTTTGAGTATTCCTTCATCCTGAGTGGGGGGTCAATACGCTGGTCTTCTTTGTCCATGTTGTCTCCTTATTGTTCCTCCCTGTTCTCCGGCTGTTCTGGTTGAGGTCCCTCCGGTTGCCTTTCAGCTCCAGGGTGTTGCTCTATTCTGGGCTGATTCGGTTCCGCCAGCCTTTGCCTTGTTCTTATTCTCCTGATAGCGTTTCTTCATTTGAGAGTTGCTTCTATTTCAGGATCAAGAGGAATAAGTGGGGCACCTGTTCTTCGCATACGCTTGTTGGGGTTTAGTGTCCTATAGACAATTGTTCTAGGATATAAACCAGCTGTAAATGAATTGTTCTTTATGTCATTTGTTTTAATAAGATATGGTTTCATAACTGTATAAAGGCAACCTCTTTTAAAGAACTAAATAAGTCTAATAAAAGGAAATCCCTAAGTTTATTTAAAGTGATTATAAAGTGTTCATACAAGCATGAAGTGGGACGAAACATTATAATAAACTAATAAACTTAAAACCACCCCAAGTCAAGTGATATGTTTTGAATATGGATTGACATAACACTGTTGAGACTTGCATGTAACAATGTTTTCTGTCGAGACAGAGAGATGATCTCACAAGCTTTAGATATGCAGATATCTGGACAGTTACATGGATCCAATGAAAGGGGTTCATTAGGATTGGGGACCCGACTTGAGATAACGGGATGAGTAGATTTATCCTTGTCACTTGTTCATCTCATTGGTATTAATAGGTATAAGTAATCCTAAGACTCAAAGGAATGTTAATTAGTGATTCTGGATTATGGAATGTGATGCTTTGATCCTGTTGTAACACGATCCATAATAGGGATGACTCTGGGGTGTGTACGGCAGACATTGGGTATCACATGAAGTAATTGCAGGATAGTTATACATTGGATTGAGCATTTGTCACTCCTGATAAATGGGAGATACGTCCAAGGATCGCTTGTGGAAGACTTAACTCTAAATCCTTGCAAGGTGATAGCTTAAGACTTGAAATGCAGATTTCACTTAACCTATCTAATTGGAGTTAACTCGGCCTGTACAAGTAAAACGAACGTCTCGCTATATATGACTTGACATTATCCATAGTCATAAGATTCTGTTCAAGGATGTAGTTGACAAAGGATCGAATTATACCGTAACTAATACGGAAAGGTCAACGACAGAATCAACCTGTCTTCTTATAGCTCTGGGGGAATGTTTCGGATCTGCCAATCACAGTTCGCGTACTCATTCCGTTATACAAAGATTAAATATAATTCTGAGAAAATTAATTTAATAGTTGTATACGGCTAGAAGCAATAAGAACCTAATGGGTCACACATAAGACTTGGAACCCAAAAGAGAAACAGATGTTAATTAATTGACGGAAGCCCAACTGAGTCCACTAAGGCCCAGTAGTATAGGGGGGCGATTTATGTATAATAAATACATAAAGGAATTAATTTAATTTAAACAATTATAATTAGATTATGATTATGAATTAAATTAATTATAGGATAAATAAGTTAGGAGGTTTAATGAGATTAAATTGCTTCTATTATTATCATATCAATAAGTTATTATTATCTTGGGAAAAGTACAAAAATAAACCTTGTGGTTTGGCCCATTTTCGAACAGCACCCATGTGGTTTAAAAGTTTGCAAAATGGTACCTTGAGGTTCATTCCGTTAGCAAACACATACCAAATTGACTAACGGTGTTAAAAGTCAAAGGAAAAAGAGTTAATTTGATCCTTATATTTATTTATTTTATAAATTAACTCTCCTTATTATTTAATTATCACAAATAAATCCAAAAATAAAAAATAAAAATCAATTAAACTATTTTTTCCATTTCTCTGTTTAATTTTTTCTTCTTCTTTCTTTCTCTCTCTTAATTTGTCTCTCTCTAAAATTTTGAACATAAGAAATTGATTTAATGTTGCCACTCGACAAACCAGAATATGCAAATTAAGGAGAGACAGATATCGGTGGATCCAATATCTTTAAGAGAATCATGGAGGAGAGAACCTAGCTTCAATTTAATGTTGCCACCGGTAGTAAGTCCTCCGGACGGACCACCACCTCTGAAATCACCAGTCATAAGCTACAACCTCCTAAATTCCCCTAGATTCAGGTTGTCTCTCTTAAGAAAGAAACGGAAACATGAAAGCCAAGCATCCCCTCGTCAAATCGACCGTTTAAGTTATTGCAGAGCAAGATGAATTAGATTTGCGGAGAAGCAAGTCTTGCGCAGAAGGACGGTGGTGGTCGTCGTCTTCACCGGTGGATGAACTTGATTTTCAGTTCACCAAACCAAATGATGTTCAATTGAGGACCAAATTACCAGAAGTGAAGGAGATCATCAATGGAAATCATCATCATAAGAAGGAATTCAAATGCAGTGGTCTTTGTATTTACCTCCCCGGATTCGGAAAAGTAAAACCGGTGAAATCAAAGAAGGAATTACAAGATAGAGACGTAGAAGAAGTCGGAGCTGTAATTTCAAGAACTGTATCATTGGAGAAATTTGAATGTGGTTCTTGGGCATCGTCGGCAATCATGAATGATTATGCAGAAGATTCTGTGAATAATCTGTACTTTGATTTACCACTTTAATTAATCCAAAACAATGAGAATGATCCAACTTCGCGGGTTTCTGCAGCTTTCGTATTTGATAAAGATAGAAAAGGAGTGCTCAGTCAAGAAAAGCATGTGAATCATCTCCAACTCTGGAAAGCAAAGATTTTCTATTTTAGAGAGAGAAAAAATTAAGAGATGAGAGAGAAAGAAGAAGAAAAAAAAAATTAAAGAGCAATGAAAAAGAGGGTGTAATTGATTTTTATTTTTTATTTTGGGGTTTTTTGTGATAATTAGATAATAAGAGGGTTTAATTTATAAAATAAATAAATATAAGGACCAAATTAACTCTTTTTCCTTTGACTTTTAACACCGTTAGTCAATTTGGTATGCGTTTGCTAACGGAATGAACCTCAAGGTACCATTTTGCAAACTTTTAAACCACATGGGTGTTGTTCGAAAATGGGCCAAACCACAAGATTTATTTTTGTACTTTTCCCTATTATCTTTATATTTAATTTAATTATAGATAATAACAATAAGAATTTTATTCCGAATTAAATTCTTATTCAGTAACCTAATTCTATCTAACTAGGGTTTAGATGGAAGAGGCTATATACCCCCTTAACTGTGAATTTCGGCCAACCCTAGTCTCTCCCGCAGACTAAGAATTTCGACCCCTACAGTAGAGGACGGAATTCCACCGGTTGCTTCCGAATCAATTGATTTCATCTCTTTCTTTTTCTCCTTGATCTTGTATTGATTAATTAGAGGCAATCTATCTTGATTACTATTGCTTGGTTGAGTTCTAATCGTTTACTTATATGTTTTGTTATGTTCATGAATGTAGAAAAGACATACAAAAGGAGAAATTCGTTTTGCTTCTCATACATCAGGTCAGTTCACGATTTTGCGGATTCCCAGAGATTGAATCGTCAGATCGTCGCGATGTTTGGACAAGAGCTTCTAGACATATTCTTCCACGTTTCCACCGTTGGGATTGTCGTTCGGAGGTCTGGAAGGTCTGTTCGGGCAGGGGAAGATTGGTAGACAGTTTCCATCTCTTTTGAAGTTGTGGGCACTTCGTTTGCAACGGTAGATTGATCCTCATAAAGGTATTTATATTCAATCCCTCCTTATATGAAATAACGATTAACAGATCTTGCGAAAAGGAAATAGGTAAAAATTTTATATTTCCGCTGCCAAACGTTTGTCTATTTTCCTTCAGTGGTATCAGAGCCTGCGTTAAATCCGTTATTTCATATATGAAAATAAAAGGGTTTTCAATCAGATTGAATAGATTTATTGTTAGGTTAATTAATCAATTTGATTTGGTTAATTAATCTAAAGATAAATGGTTAAGATGAGATTAAGATATACGTGTTTTGTGGATTAAGAGTTTAACCGTTTGAATCGTTAAAAGAGTTAATTCGATTAATCTTTGAAAAATTTGATTTATTAACGATTTAAACGAAACGGTTAGAATCGATTAATTAGATATATATTCGGAAAAGGTTATATAAATATAAACTGAGTTATATATATATATATATATATATATTCGAAATTAAAATTTAAGTTTTTAATTAAAAGAGTTTTGATTTAAAACAGAGTTTTAGTTTATATAAAACAGAATCGATCAAAAGTTTTTTTTTTGAACCAGAAATAGAAAGATCAAATAAATGATGGATTTGCATCCATAGCAATAGTGTTCACAAGCCATTCCGGCACCACAGTTGAAACGAAATCGCTAGCATTGGAATAGGCAAGCCTAGCTACCAAATGAGCTTTACTGTTCGTTAAGCGAGGAATAAAAACTAATTTAAAAGCTGGATTGTATCTTAGAACTATTCGACAGTCCTCTAGTATCATTCCGAGTTCAGAGATGTCCTGTTTTTCAGAGTGAATAGCATCTACCACTAGTTTAGCATCAGATTCAAATTCAACAGATGTAAATCCCAAATTAGATAGCAATATCAAACTCGTACGAATAGCAAGAGCTTCTATAACACTTGGCTCTTTGATAACTGGGATAAAGCTGCTGCTGCATAATAAAAAGGCTCCTCTGTCGTCCCTGATAACCGCTCCCATACCACTGCTTCTCAATTCTTTAAAGATTGCCCCGTCTATATTGCATTTGACATAGCCTGGGCTAGGCGTGCTCCATTGCTGAATCGTCACGTGCTGTCTCACACTAAAAATATGCACAATCTCGGGATTATTGCGCGCAGTGTTGCGATGCTGCTGTCCCTCCGCGCTGTCAGTTGATGGCGCCCTGGTGACCTCGGCTACTGCCATTGCTGATTGAAGATCGCTCAATTCCATCCTCCTGTTGCCTAAGGGTGACACCTTCTTTTGATAAGCTCTCCAGTCTTGAGTCGCTTCCAGATTGCTCCGCCAACTAGTATCTGCCGGCCACCATCTCATGTGCCAAAAGACTCGGTTTCTGTGGTCCCAAATTGCTTTCAGTGCACAGCATAATTTGACAATCATATCTTGATTTGAGCCACATAAAGCTTGTAAGAGCCAATCAGCAAAGTTCACATTGCCCACCAGCGGGGTAGGAATCCCTACTATACGCCAAATGTCACCTGCAAAACAGCAATCAATAAATAAATGGTTATCTGTCTCCTCCTGCTCCACACATACTAGGCATTCGGTGGAGATGGGAACTCTCCTTTGAGCCAGCCGAGCTCTAGTGGGTAAACATCTCGAGCAGAGGCGCCAAATGAATTGTTTGAGTTTTGGGGGAATCATCAGCTTCCACAACCTTCTCCACCCTTCCTGAACTCTACTACTATCAACCTCACCCATGCCAATCAAGTAGCCCGAATGCACATTATAGTGACCATTCCTTGACCAGTGCCAGATTCTCATATCTTCTCCTACATGATAAGGCAAAATAATATTGCTAATAGCCTGCACCTCGGTTTCACTAAAACACCCATTAAGTCTCTGCATGTCCCACCCTCCCCCATTCTCAAGTAAAAGATCAGCCACGGTCAAATTCTCCATTCCAGGGACCATGAATGAATTTATACAGAAGCCCGCAAGACTAGGTACCCATGCATCCTCCCAAACTCTAATAGACCTGCCATTTTCCACTCTCCATCTAGTTCCTTTTCTCAATATGCTAAGACCCTCCCATATACTTCTCCAAACCATACTAGGATTATTGCCTAATTTAGAGAAAAGTAAGTCATCCCTAGGAAAATATTTAGCTTTGAACATTCTACTTACTAAAGTATTTGGGAATTTTAGCAATTTCCAACCCTGCTTTCTGATGCGCCCTCACCTAACTCGAGATGAGAACTCACTAAGGGATAAGTGTATCCCGTCGTTATCAAGTAATAAATTTCTGGTTTAAGTCCAGGTTATCGTCCACAGGATTTATTTCTGCAAGTACCAAGCTACTCGGTCTCGGATGTTATCTAGGCTTAGGGGGTTTTGAGTTTGGTTTGTTTAATTAATCTACTCCTAGGTTGAATTATACTAATCCTAGCTAAGTTATCTAATTCTAACTAAATTATCTAAGTTATTCTACGCCTAACTAAGTTACTCTACCCCTAATTGATCTTTTACCAAAGCAATTAACTGAATGAACATGAAGGAATACGATGATAACAATGATAGAATGTTTAAGCAATTGAATTGAAACTAAGTCGCTTGTGTCCAAGGCGATTAACCCGACCTATCCTCCTAAAGTCCCTAGTTCGTGATTCCCTTGTAAGGCCGAAACTAGCTCTAAGGCTCAGTAATTTGGGCTTAATCTTCTATAGGGTCGTCAATCCTATAGGCACTGACTAGGTCAGATTCAGCTCGCAATATGTGCCAACCTAATTTTGGGATTATCGAATGAGTTAAACCAATCAGACAAAGCGTGAGACAAAGATTAAAACATCAAAACAATTGAATGAACAAAAACTATATTATATATCAAAGATGAATGTATTGTCACGAAGTTACAATAAACCTAGAATTCATAGCATGTATCAAAGGCTAGACAGAATATAAAAGAAGAAAAATCCCTTTCAGGGAACCTGTCTACCAATGCAGGCGTCTTTCTAGGATTTAAGGATGGAGCTTGAGTAATCCTCGGTGAACAGAGCTTCGAAGGTATCTTCAATGGAGGTTTGAAGGATATGGAGGAGGTGGAGAGGATTTCTCAAGGTGGAAGCTAAGCTAATTACAAAAGTAAAAGATATCTAATTACAATGGAAAAATCCTATTTATAGACGCGTCTCGGGCCTCGTTTTGACCTATTTTCGTGTCCTAGTTGGTGTAGGAAGACGTGGGGCCGAACGTGGCTTCGTGGGGGCGGAATTGGTCTTTTTGACCAATTCCCGCAGGGCTGCTCGCCGAGCAGGGAAGGCTGCTCGGCGAGCAGGGCTGCTCGCGCCGAGCAGGCGCCTGGTGGCCTGCTCGGCGAGCAAGCCACCAGGGGCCTGCTCGGCGAGCAGGCCTCCAGGGGCCTGCTCGGCGAGCAGAAATGGCCCGTGGGGCCCTGCTCGCCGAGCGTTTTCGCTCGAAGCGTGCTCGATGAGTTCCGCGACCTTTTTCGTCCGACTTCACACCTGCATATGCATAAAAACTCCGGAAAACATTAGTCCAAAAAGCTAAATTGATCCGTCAATCGCTTATTTTGAGCAAACGCTTCGTTTGGTGCGACTTTTGACGGACCAATTAGCTTCAAAAGATAACGGAATTCTAATACGCATGCTATTTCGGCCGTATTTGCCTAAATTGATTACAAAACGAGCCTAAACGGCGAAAAGTAAATAGAATGTTTTCAATTCCTAACTAACTCACACAAAAGCATTTAAATGTGAGAATTGCTCGCTTATTAACCGAATAACTCTAAAAACCGTCCTAAAACCGTACCCAAAGATAGGGGTTTTTGACCCCTATCACTTTCCTAACATTGCCAGGTTAAACACATGTAAATCTTTGAAACCCATCCCTCTTGAATCTTTAGGCCTACACAATTTACCCCAATCAAACCAATGTATGTTTTTTCTTCCTTCAGGTTTCATACCCCACCAAAAAGAATTCATTAATTTTTTCAGGTCATCACAGATAGATAAGGGTAAAAGGAACGTACTCATACAGAAGGTTGGCAAGGCCTGGGCAACAAATTTGAGTAGCACCTCTTTCCCTGCCTGTGAAAGGAATTTTAGACCCCATGCACCAAACTTCTTGCGTAGTCTGTCGACCAGAAAAGTGAAAATCCGGCGCTTCGAGCGACCAATAAGCGAAGGTAGCCCCAGGTACCTCCCAGTATCTAGAGGAGTTGACACACCCAAAATCGATTTGATCTCACTTCTCACTTCCTCTGGCGTATTTGCACTGAAGAAGATCCCTGATTTATTCAAATTTACTGCCTGCCCTGATGCCACTTCATAATCAGTCAAGATCTTCATTACCTTTCTAGCCTCCTCTGCAGTTGTCCCAAAGAATAGGAAACTGTCGTCAGCGAAAAACAGATGTGTTACGGCTGGCGCCATGTTGCAAATCCTGCAACCAGAGATAAGCCCTTCATCTTCAGCTTTCCTTATTAGTTTAGATAAGACTTCGGCACATAGTATGAAGAGATAGGGAGATAGTGGGTCTCCTTGTCGCAAGCCTCTTCCTGGGACAACCTGATCAGAACAATCCCCATTCACTGCCACCTTGTACTTCACTATTGTGATACACATCATCATCCATCCAATCCAAATCTCGTGAAATCCCATCCTAGCCATAACTGCTTTCAGAAAATCCCAGTCAACTCTATCATAGGCCTTACTTATGTCAATTTTTAAAGCAGCCTGGCCATTCCTCCCTCTATTCAATCTCTTCATGAAGTGTATTCTCTCAAAAGCCACCTGAACATTATCAATTATAGACCTGCCTGGAACAAAATCAGACTGGGTTTCGCCAATAATTTGAGGGAGAATCTTTTTCAATCGATTGGCTAAGGCATTTGCAATAATTTTATAGATGACATTACATAAAGAGATAGGGCGAAAATCCTTAAGCATTCGAGGGTTGCCAATCTTAGGTATAAGGGCGATTGTAGTGTCGTTTAACCCTTTAGGAAATTCTCCCTCCTGGAGCCACTTTGCACAGGCTGCCCCCACTTCTGCCCCCATTGTATCCCAAAAAGCTTGGAAAAACCCCGGATTTAGCCCATCAGGACCAGGTGATTTATTAGGACTCATTGAGAAAAGTGCTTGTTTAAACTCCTCCAGTTCAAACGGGGCAACAAGTAATCATTTGTGGGGGAGTCAATAAGTGTATCAATTACCTGGACCGTATCCACTCTTGTCAAATTCGAAGCAGAGAAGACCTCCTAAAAATACCTCTGTGCATGGTCCAATAAATCAGCCTGATTTTCGACCATACCCCCATTCTCATCAATTAGTGAGGCAATACGGTTCTGTTGTCTTCTTGCTTTGACATGAGCATGGAAGAAGTGTGTATTTCTGTCCCCTTCAGTCAACCAGAACGCATTAGCCCTCTGTCTCCAATGAGTCTCTTCAGCTTCTAGAATATCATTAAGTTTTCTTTTGGCAAGGAAATAGGAGGCAATGGACTCCCTATCCCTGCTACCATGTAATCTTTCCATTTCGGTTCTCCATTTTCTAATCTGGCTTTTGAATCTCGTATTAAAACCCTTTCCCCATTCGGCCACTTTCTGCACACAATCCTCCAATTTCTCTTTCACTGGTTTACCCGCCTGCCCTCTCCATTGCCTTATTACCAGATTCCGGAATTCCTGCTCTTTAAGCCAAGATTCCTCAAAGAAGAATCTGTTTACTCTACCTCTACTTCTCGCCCTCTCCAGACAGAGTGAAAGTGGAAGGTGATCTGAATACCCTGTCATACAAGATTTGAGGTGATAATTGTCAAATCGGTTCAGCCATTCAGCTGACGCGAAGCCCCTATCTAACTTTTCTCTTACCCACATCGGAGAGCCCCTACCTCTTTCCCATGTAAATGGGTTACCATTCAGCTCCAGCTCACACAAACCACACTCCTCAATTGCTTTGGCAAAGTCCTGCATTAAAAGGTAGGGGTAGTTGGCTCCCCCATCCTTTTCAGAAGTGTTAAGAATGCAATTGAAATCCCCTATCACAACCCACGGAAGAGAAACATCTCTAGCCAAACTCCTTAATAGCTCCCATGACTCTCCATGCCTACTACGGTCAGCAAACCCGTAAAAGCCAACAAATCTCCAATCTCCCTGGATCGGATCAGAGATAATAGCCTCAATATGATGATCAGAAAAACTTTTGACCACCACCTATGACCCTGCTTTCCATAACAGCGCTAACCCACCACTACGACCTCTCCTACACACAGGGAATGCTCCCTCAAACTTCAACTGTTGTTTAATGACACTTAACCTCTGATCCTCCACCAATGTTTCCATTAAAAATACAATACTGGGACTTTGGGAAGAAACAAGCTCCTTCAGAGAGCGAACTGCCCGGTGGTTTCCCAAGCCACGACAGTTCCAGCTTAAACAACTCATTCTCCCCGGCGGCCCTGCATTTTAGGGCTCGCCGATTCATTCTCTGTAAAAATCCCCTTATCCTTTCCAGGAACAAAGATTTCCCTCTCCTGTCCACTCTCCCCTTCCTTCTCCCTCCCCTCCCCCTGACCCTCCCTTCTTCTCTTTCTAACATCGTTTAATTCCATCTCAGTGTCCTCACCCTTATCTCCCCCTTCCTCTCCCATTTCCCCTCCACCCTCATCTTCTAACATGATCTTAAAAAATGGCCCTGAGATTGGGCAGATCAGCACCTCCCTCTCCCCTTCCCCAACATGTTTGTTTGATCCCCTCTCCCCTCTCCCTCTCCCTCTCCCTGTGTTAGTTATATCCCTCATGACCCCCATACCTCCTCCTCTCATACCTCCAAATCCCCTCTGACTCCCTCCTACCATACTGCCCCCATTGCTCTCTCTTAACCATTTCGCCCCACTTTGATCCCCTCCTCTTCTAATAGGGGCCTTTAGCCATTCCCCCCACTCTCTCTGAATTTCCCCCCCTGCAGGTTGAAAACTTTTTCACAAAAGCGTTCCGTATGACCCAGGCAACCACACACATAGCAAAAGATCCCCAACCGTTCATATTTAAAGGTTGCTAAGGACCAAACATTTCCTGTGCTCTTCAACTTCTAAATCTTTTCAACGGACGCTCACTGTCTAGGCTGACTCTGATACGCATAAACTGTCTATGAATACCAGTATTATTTTTCATATCATACTCCTCAAAAGTCCCAAGAAAGTTGCCTAGTTGTTTTCCTACTATCTCAGACATAGTCCCCACAGGTAACCCATAAATTTGCACCCAGATAGAGTAATTCAGTAAATTCACCTCATCCACATGGACTCCAAACTTCCAGACATTCATGATCAACACATAATTATCAAAAGACCAAGGGCCTCCAGCTAGCACCCTATCCCTATCAATCGGGTGGAAAAATTCAAAGGAATACAAATTAGGGCTTACCTCTTGAATTTCAACTCCTCTCACCGGTCTCCACAGTACTGCCATTCTGTTTTTCATACTCAAAAAGTTGAGCGGTCTATCTGCAACAAACCGTCCCAGGAAGCGAAGTCTCGCATCCACCACCACCTCTGCTATCGGCGATGTCAACAAATCAAGATGCCCCCCTTCCTCTCCTTCAATTCAAAGCCTTTCCATATCCCTGTCCATTGCATACAGTTGCAGAATCCCAATACCCCTCCAGTGAACTGCAACCCTCAATACACCACAGACCAGCACTTTTACCGGCCAATCAAACAATACGTAGAGGCAGTATCAAGACAACACAAAGCAGAGAAATAGCTCCTCACTGTCAGCAAATAGATCGGCTCCTCACAACCGGAAATAAACGGCAAAAAACCAGAACAAAACAACACCTTAATCAAAAAAATCAACTAGAAATCTGTCGACCACACATCTACCCAAAGAACTGCAAGGATAGGCCAGAGCTTTACCCAACCCAGTACAGCAATACGGAAACACGGCACACAAAGCAAATCAAAACAGATTACGACTCCTCACAATCAGTAATACACATCAAGACTCAGGACAGGATCAACATCACACCACAAAAGATGCTACCAGCAATTCATCAGCCACATTTCTAACATTAAAGAACAGCAAAATCGGCAAGGAATCGAAGCAAACCGGCAAGGAATCGAAGGAAAATCGCTCAAGACCCATTCAGAAAAAACCATCGAGAACAGAAAACAGAACACGACATACTCTCAGAAGATTTGAGACTTACCTTCACCAGATCGGAAGGACCCTCTCACCGGCGATGGAGACGCACGACGACGGCCACGACCAGGGTAGCTCAGGCGGAGGCGGCGACTTCGTGGGTTACAGGCTCGAGAGAGACAAATCACAGCAGCGGCGTTTTTCAATCGCAAAGCACCAGTGGCGGTGCCACGTGACAAAAATAGGTTGTTTTTTAATACAACATTATCTGCTGTATTCGAACACAGCAGTTGGACTATGTCCAACTCTTCTTTGAAGAATTGGACATAGTCCAGGAGTTGGACAATGTCCAACTCCCTTTCTTGAGTCCGACTCCCTTGAGAGTTGGACTCTCAATTTCGCGGATCAGATCCGCGACGGGGACGAACTCAGTTTTCGTTCCCGTCACATTTGGTTGCCAATTTTAATTTTTCCTAAATACTTTGGATTTTGTGAAAATTAAAATTAATATATATAGAATTAATTGATCCACATGATTTAATCGTTGTCTATTTTAAATTGTATAGATGGAATTCAGTTGTCTATTAAGATGTTTTGATACGGTTAATTAGATAAACTATTTCATTGATACAAAATTAAAAAAAATTAGAAACAACGAATCAGCCCATATAAATTTATTAATCGCTTTAATTAATAAAAGGATATGGTAATAGTATGTGTTTTAATTTGATTTTGCAAACCGTTTTGTGCTTAGTAGATATACTTGATATATTAGTTAATCACTTTAAACGGTTTTGGTAAAATGATTAAACACAATGATGTATAATCTCTCGTCTTAAAAGTTTTGTGTTCTGGAATTGATTTTACAAAGTTTAATTATTTGTATGTGATACGGTTGAATTAAACACGTTAAATAATCTTGGTAAAATAATTGAACACAAATAATTAATATTTTGTATAGTTGTATTTTGAATTGTCTAATTAAGTTTATATTTGATATACTTTAATTAAGATAAAATATAGATGATACAAAATTAATTAAAGGTTAATTAGATAGTAAAGTTAATTAAAGGACTAAATTCAAAATGTAATTAATCTAAAGGATTAATTTGATTAACTTAAATATTACATAAAGGGTTTATGTAATCAACCAATTAAATTTATTTAATTGAGTCTTTGCATGTTTGGAGTTATGGACATATTTGGACCCTCTATAATAGTTATTTAGTCTTTTGGTATTTTTGGAAAATAGGACCTGCGTGTCCTGCCTTATCTACTCTCTATTGTATTTTCTCTTCTCATCAAGTCCCTTCAAATTAGTTGAAGTATTCTCTAGTAGTATAGAAATTGATGTTGATGTAATTTCAAGGCGCCAAGGAAAAGACGGAGGACCTGGAGGATAAATATGTAATAGTTAGTATTTACCCTAGGGTGACCTTTATTCCGTTTCTGGCTCAACAGAATAATTTAGATGATATGTCCATAACTACCAATGTAAATTATATTTGTCTGATGTATGCTAAAGCAAATCAAGACTAGGTTAGATTATGAGACTTAAAATAAAAATCCCTCGCTAATTAAAAGTTAAGTAAATAAGCAAGTTATTAAAATCGGTTGCCCCTCCCTAATATTATAATTCAGCCGGCAGTACTGGGGGCCTTTGGGTTGTTGAGTAAACTCAAGCTCGGGGTCTTTTGGTAACACCTGAATTATCGAAAATTGATTTTTAATGAATATGGGGTAATACTTAAATTAGATTATGATAATTGGATGGGTAAACTCATGTTGTCATAAACTAATGGGCAATATGGTTGGGATTAATATGAATAACATATTAGTTACTAATGTGCTTAGTAACCCAATAACCTAGGAATCACATTGTTGATGTGATTGGTTATATGAATCTACCTAACAAATGAGACTAGCTTGTTGAGTAAACTCAAGGTGAAATTTCAGGAGTTAGGATCCTAGCTCACTAAAGGATTTGTGAAATTCTTCGAATTAATATGGAGGGCTATTAATTTGGCAAAATAGTGGGAGCAATTTAAAATGAATTAAAAGACCTATAATTTTTAAATTGATATACTTTAAAACAAATGAATAAACATACGTCACTCTATCTCACTCTCAAGTTAAAGTAAATACTCTGAATCATCATATCTAAAATGGATCTACATAATATTTTAACCGATAACAAATTGAATAGTTCAAAATTCACCGACTACTTTGGCAAACTCAAAATTGTTTTGAAGTTCGAAAAGATTGGGCATGCCGATGCCCAATGCCCTAGTAGATGATGATCCTGTCAAAAAGATTGATGTTTGCTGGAAGCACCAATCAGATGACGAACGTACAGGATGTATCACACTTGCAGCTATGGCACTTTGTGTCAAGACGATTAATTACATCACCGAAGCTTTCTAGTATTAGATTTGAATTAAGTGTCGACTTAGTTCTGCGATCCCTCCTGAAGATTTATTCATAAGCTCATCATGAATAAACTCAAAGACCTCTATAGAAGAGCTTTTGAATATGCTCAAGTCAGTTGAGCCCAAATCTTAAGAAAGTGATGTAAGTACTTGGTATTGAGGGATCTCACGAGTGAAAATGGAATTTTCCCAATTCTAAAGAACCCAGGTCAATAAAAGCAAGTAGGGAATGCCACCAATATGGTAAAGAAAGGAAATGGAAGAAGAACTGTAAGAAGTACTTAGACTCTCTCTAGAAGACGGGTCAGGATGGTGCTTTTACATTTGGAATTAAAAGATAGATAATTCAACCTACTTGTGGGAATGTTACCTAGGCCATATAAACGAAAAACACATGTTCAAGCTTCATCAAGAATGGGCTTATAGACTCAGTTGATTTTGAATCAATAGACACATGTAAGTCTTGTTTAAAGGCAAAGATGACAAAGACACCCTTTAGCAATAAAGGAGAATGTGTATCAGACACTCTAGGACTAGTACATTCAGATGTAGTTAGTCATATGTCAACACAAGCAAAGAGAAAGGTTCAGTCACTTCATTAGTTTCATAAGATGATCATACCAGATATTCATACATATTCTTGATGAAGCATAAGTCAGAAGCTTTTGAGAAAGTTCAAATAATTCAAGAATGAAGTAGTAAATCAAACAAGAAAGACTATTAAAGCACTTCGATTAGATCGAGGCAGAAAATGTTTTTCAAATGATTTCCTGAATTATCTAAATGAATATGGATTCATTCTCAATGGACTCCTCCGTATACACCACGATGTATCTGAAAGGAGAAATTGTACTCTATTAGATATAGTACAATCCATGATGAGTGTTACCTCTCTTCCAAAGATGTTCTAAGGCTACACCTTGGAAACCGCCTTATGTACCTTAAACCGAGTATCCACAAAATCCGCCAGTTCTATTCCATTTGAATTGTTCATGGAAAAAGAAACCCAGTTTCTCTTTTATGAGAGTTTAGGGGTGGTCAGCATATGTTAAACACATAACATCAGATAAGTTAGATTCTAAATCTAATGAATACTTCTTCATTGGATATCCGAAAGAAAAGTAGGATATTACTTCAGTCATCCAGATGATCAAAAGTAACAATATCCAAAGACTCTATACTTCTAAAGAAAGAGTTTCTTCTAGAAACACAAATAGAAAGCGTAATTGAACTTGATGAAGTTCAAAAGGAAGGATAGGCTGAAATAGCGGAAGCGGTGGTGGAACACGAATCTGTCTCACAAGATGAGACACTGGTGACATTACTAACTCATAGGTCTGGTCAAGTTCATCAAAATCCCTAAGAGATTTGGATTTCTAGTGGGAGCCGATGAAATCCCAAAGAGATTTGAATTTCTAGTGGGAGACAACGAAGAGGTTCAAGTATTAGACGATGAACCTACAGCTTATGAGGAGACTCTTGCAAACCTATATATGTAAACTAGTGGCAGCTCGTATGAGCCTTTACATGTAAACTAGTGGGAGCTTTGTCGTTTACTTAGTATGACATTTCGATGATATTCTACTAATGGGAACGACATAGCTACACTGCAATTGGTGAAAATTTTGGTTATCGGATAAAATTCTCCATAATAGACTTAGGAGAAGTAGCTTACATCTTAAAGATTAAGATCTAAGATTAAGAAGACTTCTTGACCCCTCCCAGTCTAAATGCATTGACAAAGTGCTCAAAGCGTTTCGCGCTAGACCTAACATCATTGTTACTTTAAGCATGAAAAAGTCGATTATAGGTCAATCCAAGTGATAGTCACTGGATTGTTGTCAAGGACAATCTTAAGTACTTAAGATAAACTATGGACATGTTCCAAGTATATGGAGATGGTAAATTGAAAGTTGGAGACTTTCAGATATAAGTCATCAAACAGATAAAGATGATTTCACAGAATACAAGTTTATTCTGAAAGAGGTACGGTTAGCTGGAATAGTTCCAAGCAGGAAACCGTAGCTGAGCCAAAGGTCAAAATCAAAGTATGTGGCAGCTTTGGAAGCAGCTGATAGGAAGTTTGGAAAGGAAGTTCATTAATGAACTAAGTGTGGTACCTAACATTGTTAATGAGATTAACAATAGAGCTATTGCTCTTGCCAAGGACCCGCAGTCTCATAATACGTCCAAACACTACCTCAGTCGTTACTATCTCTACCGAGAGATAACAACAAGAGTAGATGTGAGAATCAAAACGGAGTGCCCATAAAAGGACAATCTTATAGATCCATTTACAGAATGCCTTAACGCCAAAAGGTTCATAATGGTCATGCGAACGCTTTTTGGGAATGTTTTTAGAAACAATTGGCTTTAGTCCAAGTGGGAGTATATTGGGGTTTAGTGTCCTATAGACAATTGTTCTAGGATATAAACCAGCTGTAAATGAATTTTTCTTTATGTCATTTGTTTTAATAAGATATGGTTTCATAACTGTATAAAGGCAACCTCTTTTAAAGAACTAAATAAGTCTAATAAAAGGAAATTCCTAAGTTTATTTAAAGTGATTATAAAGTGTTCATACAAGCATGAAGTGAGACGAAACATTATAATAAACTAATAAACTTAAAACCACCCCAAGTCAAGTGATATGTTTTGAATAGGGATTGACATAACATTGTTGAGACTTGCATGTAACAATGTTTTCTGTCGAGACAGAGAGCTGATCTCACAAGCTTCAGATATGCAGATATCTGGACAGTTACATGGATCCAATGAAAGGGGTTCATTAGGATTGGGGACCCGACTTGAGATAACAAGATGGGTAGATTTATCCTTGTCACCTATTCTTCTCATTGGTATTAATAGGTATAAGTAATCCTAAGACTCAAAGGAATGTTAATTAGTGATTCTGGATTATGGAATGTGATGCTTTGATCCTGTTGTAACACGATCCATAACAAGGATGACTCTGGGGTGTGTACGGCAGACGTTGGGTATCACATGAAGTAATTGCAGGATAGTTATACATTGGATTGAGCATTTGTCACTCCTGATAAATGGGAGATACGTCCAAGGATCGCTTGTGGAAGACTTAACTCTAAATCCTTGCAAGGTGATAGTTTAAGACTTGAAATGCAGATTTCACTTAACCTATCTAATTAGAGTTAACTCGGCCTGTACAAGTAAAACGAACGTCTCGCTATATATGACTTGACATTATCCATAGTCATAAGATTCTGTTCAAGGATGTAGTTGACAAAGGATCGAATTATACTGTAACTAATACGGAAAGGTCAACGACAGAATCAACCTGTCTTCTTATAGCTCTGGGGGAATGTTTCGGATCTGCCAATCACAGTTCGCGTACTCATTCCGTTATACAAAGATTAAATATAATTCTGAGAAAATTAATTTAATAGTTGTATACGGCTAGAAGCAATAAGAACCTAATGGGTCACACATAAGACTTGGAACCCAAAAGAGAAACAGATGTTAATTAATTGACGGAAGCCCAACTGAGTCCACTAAGGCCCAGTAGTATAGGGGGGCGATTTATGTATAATAAATACATAAAGGAATTAATTTAATTTAAACAATTATAATTAGATTATGATTATGAATTAAATTAATTATAGGATAAATAAGTTAGGAGGTTTAATGAAATTAAATTGCTTCTATTATTATCCTATCAATAAGTTATTATTATCTTTATATTTAATTTAATTATAGATAATAACAATAAGAATTTTATTCCGAATTAAATTCTTATTCAGTAACCTAATTCTATCTAACTAGGGTTTAGATGGAAGAGGCTATATACCCCCTTAACTGTGAATTTCGGCCAACCCTAGTCTCTCCCGCAGACTAAGAATTTCGACCCCTACAGTAGAGGACAGAATTCCACCAGTTGCTTCCGAATCAATTGATTTCATCTCTTTCTTTTTCTCCTTGATCTTGTGTTGATTAATTAGAGGCAATCTATCTTGATTGCTATTACTTGGTTGAGTTCTAATCGTTTACTTATATGTTTTGTTATGTTCATGAATGTAGAAAAGACATACAAAAGGAGAAATTCGTTTTGCTTCTCATACATCAGGTCGGTTAACGATTTCGCGGATTTCCGGAGATTGAACCGTCGGATCGTCGCGATTTTTGGACAGGAGCTTCTAGACATATTCTTCCACACTTCCACCGTTTGGATTGTCGTTCGGAGGTCAGGAAGGTCTGTTCGGACATGGGCAGATTGGTAGACAGTTTCCATCTCTTTTGAAGTTGTGGGCACTTCGTTTGCAACGGTAGATTGATCGTCATAAAGGTATTTATGTTCAATCACTCATATGAAATAACGATTAATGGATCTTGAGAAAAGGAAATAGGTAAAAATTTTATATTTCCGCTGCCAAACGTTTGTCTATTTTCCTTCAACGCTAAGAACAAGCGAATAGATCAAGTAGACCCCTGCACACTAGAACAAACAGGTTAAACCGACTAATATACACTTTTGGAGAGAAATGTTTGGCTTTCCTATCCCCGGCAACGGCGCCAAAAACTTGTTACCCTAGCAAGTGCACTGGGTCCAAGTAATGAAGTGATAAGTAGATATCGTCTCCATGAGGATAGAACAACCACACTCTTACTCCCATTAAAAGTATGTATAGCCAAGTTTAAAAAGTAACCAAAAATTTAAGTTGATTTGAAGGTGGTTTGTTACAATATGAAACGTAAAACAATCAAAGAGTTTAATTGAAATTCAGATGAGAACACAACAGGTATACAACATACACAAAACGGTTTCAAAACAGGCACTCCTCTCCTTGTTCATTAGGTGGGAACAGCTTTGGCTTAAGGTATCTTTCACGAAAATCGGTTGAGTCAGGTCTCCCTTGTTCCCAACGTTTTTTAAAAACAATCAAAATAAGTCTCCTTGAGATTAATATATTTTTAAGCTTTAAGAACAGGAAATCATTTAATTTGAACAATTAAAACCCTTAACATTTAATTAATTACGTCTCCGTGTCATAATTAAATGTGCTCAATGAAAGTTCAGCTTTGCAAAGAGAGTCTCCTCGTGATTGCTCAGCTTGGAAACAGATTAGCTACTCATATTTATCGTTAATTACTCATTGAACAGCCAAGCCACACACACTTAATGAGTTTAGAGAGGAGTTAACCTGCCCTGTTTACCTGTTTCTGCTCCGCTGCATACCTGTTTAGTAAATTACTCACTCATGATTGAATGAGATAAAACAAAAGTGTAATGAAGAAAACAACAATATATTAAAACACATAAAACAAAGTTACACAACAAGGCTTCAGATCCGAAAATCTGAATGATCAACATACAAGATGAGGGCTCCTTAAATAGCCCGAAATTGTCCAGAAATGATTGTTCAAGATATAATAAAATAAAGAAGATATGGTCTGGCAGACTGTTCTGACAGTCAGGAACAGTCTGCAACACATCAGTCCGCCCATGCTTGATGATTTCTTCTGTGAGGGATGTTTGTTCTGCCTCCACCATTAATTCTTCTTCTGGAAAGGTCTCCAATGATTTAAGGATGATTGATCAAGTTCTTCGGGTACAAATTGCTCCCATGAGTTCTTGTTCTCTTCCTTGTTCTTCGCTTGTCCGCACTCCTTTCTTGCTTGTTCACCGTGTGGATTCTGCTACCGAACAGGCAGCTGCATTATCACAAACAATCTGCGAAAACAATGTATTATGAGAATGATATGTTGCATTATTGTTCGTTTATTCCCAAAATTGTTACAAAATATCATACACATTTTACACTCATCAACGTTGTTGTCATTCAAAGCTTCCATATAACCGCCCACATGTTGATGTCATTACCACTAGTTGGGGAAAAAAGTTTCTTTGTCACCTAAAGCCACCATATAGACACCAGTAGCAGAATGAACCCAGAAGCACTTATCCTCCTCTTCTACATCAGGAAAAATAACCAAAGAAGCCAAATGAAAGAGCGTACTTATTGGCAACAGTAAGGAGACGGACTCCCAGTCCCATCCCCTTTCTTCCCACCATAAATCTGCTACTATTCTTGATAACATGAAATCTGAAATTGGAACATCAATATGTTGAACAAGAGGAGAATTACCACACCACATATCTTGCTAAAAAAGTGTATTACGACCATTACAAATAAGTTTTCCTAACCCGATTCGAGGAACATATGCCCCACGCACAATACATTTCTAAGTAAAATAATGATAAGGTTTACTCTAGAACAAAGCAAGCTCAGATCGATCTCTGCAATACTTAGCCTTGACAACATCAATCCATAAGGAGCGTTCATTGATCAGCAGCTTCCAACTTAATTTTGCAATCATGGCTAAGTTAAATTCCCCCATCTTACAAATCCCCAGACCTCTAGAAACACGAGATTGACAAACTATACCCCATCGGACAAGATTGACCTTTTTCGCACCATTAGAAGAGAATACTGAAAAATATAACTTGATATAGAAGACATGACTGAACGAATAAGAGCAGCTCTATCGGCCAGATTCAAACATTTAGCTTCCCAGCCACTCAATCTATTTTGAACACGATCAACCACATATTTGTAGGTCTCCTTAGTCACCCTATTATGCAAAGGAGGGACCCCCAAGTACATCGCAAGATCATGAGTCTGTTTATAGCCCAACACATACGAGACTTAGCTGGGCTAACTCGTTGACCCGATGCATCACAAAAGTGATTAAGAATATTAGCACTTACTAGAGCCTGGTCAATGGAAGCTTCAGACATCAAGATAATATCATCAGTTAAACAAATGTGAGAAAGAGAGGGACCTTGATTAGGAAGCCGATTAGGGCTCCAATAAAAATGCTGGATTGCATCAGCAATCATGTGAGGTAAACGCTCCAGACATAGGACAAACAAATAGGGAGAAAGTGGATCCCCTTGTCGAAGGCCCCAGGAGGGTTTTGAACCCTTCGAGTTTTTTCCCCATTCCATAACACATTCATATAGGAAGAAGTCACACAGTGCATTATCGGATTAACCCAATGATCAATCAGACCCAAAATAGTTAAAGTGTTGCACATAAAACTCCAGCTAACTCTATCATAAGCTTTTTCGAGATCTAGTTTAAGAACTATAAGGATGATATTATCAGATATCTGCCTCATAGTATGGATGACCTCCTCCATAAGGATGATATTATCAGATATCTGCCTACTCGGAATGAAGCTCTCTGCATAGGGCTAACAATATAAAAAAAAGAAAAGGCTTAATGCGATGCACAATACACTTGGTAGCTGCTTTGTATAACACGTTACAAAGGCTAATCAGGCGAAACTGAGAAATATTTTCAGGATGAATGATCTTGGGGATGAGCGAAATCAAAGTGTCGTTCCAATGATCTTCATAAGAGATGTTATTCAAAATAGCTAGAACCTAATAAGAAGTTTGAGAACAAACAACACCCTAAAAACATTGAGAAAATAAAGCTTGAAATCCATATGGCCCCAGAGCTTTAAAAGGATGCATATAAAAAATGCTCCGACGAACCTCATCAACAATAAACGGCTTAGTCATAGAATCAATTAACTTCTCACTCAATGGAGGAAAAGAATGATGGGTAGAGAGCGTCGAGCGGAAGTGATTCTCTTCCTTGTACGGACCAATAAAGAAGTTCCGAGCTAGACCCAGACACCTGAGTGATACTGTAAACCTTCAACATGGTTGCATTTTCGTCTAATGACAGTAGAGGAGTGGAAAATTGAAGTATTGCTGTCTCCATGACAAATCCATTTAACCCTTGATTTTTGATACCAAAGGATTTCTTCCTACAAAAGAATCTCATTCAGATCAGCTAAAATCTTATTCTGCAAACGCAACATACTAGTAGTGGTATGAGAGCTTAAACTTCGCTGAACCCCCTCCAACTGGCGGATAGTACGTATTTTATTTGCAAAAACATTACCAAAAACAGCTTTGTACCATACCTCCAGAGGAGGAGTAAGCATATCAAGAGCATCAGAAATAGAGTTACGCTTATCCCAATTTTGCTCAATAAATCTTCGGAAATCACAGTACTGTAACTAGATTGCTTCAAATCGAAAGGGCTTCCAAGAAGGTGATATAGATTAAAGTCTACTAGAGGTTTTGATCTTAAGCCAACAAAGATTTCAATCTTCTCAAGCTAGACTTGAAGGTTGAGTTAGCCCAAACAAGGTGAAACCTTGGTGCTCTAATGGATGCTATATTCAAAATTCATCAAAAGTTCTTTAACATTACAAAGAAGGGAGTTTAAATACTCTCCCAAATGAGAAGGGAAAAGACCAAAACCCCATGAATAGGGTTTTGGGCAAGGCAAGTGACTAAGGATAGAATAGGAAAGGAAAAAGTCTATGGCAGTTTAGTAATAATAGGTCGAGGGCAAAATAGTAAATAAGCATCAACAGAAATGGTCCCCTCTTAGTAAGAACTTGGAGGAGAAGTATTGTTCTGGCAGGATACGCCCCGCGTGGCCCTAGGTACGCCCCGCATGACGAAGCTTCTGAGATTGAAGAGTCTTTGGAGAACACTTCACGCATTGCGTCCCAGGGGTCGCGCCCCGCGTATTGGAGCCTCTGATCTTGGTGACTCCTGTTGATGGACTTCACGCGTGGCGTCCCTGGTGGTACGTCCCGCGTAGTCAGCCTCCTGGACAGCCTTTGCTTCGGGCTCTGGTTTCACGTTCTGCGTACTGAGAGAGGCGCCCCGCGTCAGGTCTCTCCTGGACAATTCTTCGGCAAGGGAGTCCCGCACGCTCCGCGTCCTATTGACCACGCCTTGCATGCTCGGTTGGTTAACCCGGTCCTCATCGTCCCCATCTCTTGGCTCCGAGCTCGGGCTTGGGTAAGGGATGCCCTCATCATTCTCCCCTTCTTTTAAAGAGGCGGACTCCGTCCCCGGTGCCTTGGTTGGTAACGCTCCCTCCGGCTTCCACAAGCTAAGATCCTGCACATTAAAAGAAGAAGACATCTTCCCAAGCCAATTAGGAAGGGTTAGTTGGTAGGCATTGGCACTAATCTTCTTGGTGATCCGATAGGGGCCATACTTCCTTGGCCTCAATTTGCTACTAGGAGCATGCATGAGTCGCTCTTTTCCCAAGTATACCATCACCTCATCACCCACCTCAAACTGAACATCTCTCCGGTGCTTATCAACCTTGGCCTTGATCTTACTATTCTTCTCTTCAATACTATGCCGAACTTCTTGGTGCATTTGGTGGTAGTCATTGGCCAAGTGATGTGCCGCTACACTCTTCTTCTCTCCCTTCGGGACTTCACCCAAATCAAGTAAATGGTTTGGTGCCTTGGTATACACAACCTCGAAAAGGGACTTCCCGGTGGTCGAACTCACGGCGGAGTTGTAGGCAAATTCGGCTTGGGCGATCACATAATCCCACATTTTGGGTTTGTCTCGGCATTTGCTTCTCAATAAGTTTCCCAAAGTCTGATTTACCGCCTCAGTTTGCCCATCCGTTTGTGGGTGAGCCGTGGTACTAAACTTCAAAGTGGATCCGAGGATGGCCCAAAGAGTCCACCAAAAGTGGCTAACGAACTTGGTGTCCCGATCCGATACTATGGTCTTTGGTACCCCATGGAGTCTCACCACCTCACGAAAGAAAAGCTTAGCAATGGCGGTGGCGTCACTAGTCTTTCGACACAGGATAAAGTGAGCCATTTTTGAGAACCTATCCACCACCACGAATATGGAATCCATACCCCGTTGGGTCCTTGGTAGTCCCAACACAAAGTCCATTGAGAGATCCTCCCAAATGGTTTCCGGGATCGGGAGGTGCATCCGTAATCCGGCATTAGTAGCATGTCCCTTGGAGGTTTGGAAATTTTCGCATCGCTCCACGATGTACGCCACATCTCTCCTCATCCTAGGCCAGAAATATCGGGAGCTAACCGCCTCAAAAGTCTTATCTCGACCGAAGTGACCTCCCAACACCCCTCCATGTAGTTCTCGGATCACTCTTTCTCGTATGGACGTACCCGGGAGGCACAATTGACTACCCCTCATGAGGAACCCGTCGACTAATTGATACTCCCCCCTTCGGTATCGTTCTTGCACTTCTCCCACTCACTTCCAAAGTCTGGATCGTCAAAGTACTCCCCCTTGATGTGCTCAAAGTCTACTAACTCCAAGGCTACTGTCTTGAGGAGTGCCACCCTTCGGCTCAAAGCATCCGCTACTTTGTTTTGTTGACCCGCTTTGTGGAGAAGATTATAGGGAAACTTATCCACAAAAGCGGACCACCTAGCATGCATGGAACTCCAGAGTTGCCTTTGAATCCCCAAGTACTTGAGGGCTTGGTGGTCGGTATACAACATGAACTCCTTTCCAATGAGATAGTGCTCCCATGTCTTGAGAGCCCGCACTACCGCATAGAATTCCTTATCATAGGTGGCCCATTTTTGCCTCGAGTCACACAACTTCTCACTGAAATAAGCAATGGGTCTCCTCTCTTGCATCAATACTCCCCCAACTCCTACTCCACTTGCATCACGCTCAACTTCAAAGAGCTTATCAAAATCTGGAAACGCTAAAACCGAAGCGGTGCTTAGCTTTTCCTTTATTAATGCAAAACTGCTCTCTTGCTCATCTCACCACTTGAAGCCCCTACCTTTCTTCAAACACTTGGTCATAGGAGCCACGATAGCGCTGAAATTCCGGATGAACCGCCTATAGAAAGTAGCCAATCCATGAAAACTTCTAATATCCCCAACGGTCTTCGGAGTCAGCCACTCCCGAATAGCCCTAACTTTCTCTTCATCAACCCGGATACCGTTCCCACTGACCACATACCCGAGAAACACCAAGCTCTCCATCACAAAGTCACACTTCTTAGTGTTGGCAAAGAGTTGATTCTCTCAGAGCAAAGCTAGCACGGTCCCCAAGTGCTCCACATGTTCTTCTAACGTCTTACTATGGATGAGAATATCATCAAAGTAGACCACCACAAACTTCCCAATCACCGGACGCAATACTTGGTTCATCAACCTCATGAAAGTACTCGGTGCATTGGTCATCCCGAATGGCATCACTAGCCACTCATACAACCCATCACGCGTCTTAAACACCGTCTTCCACTCATCTTCCGCCTTGATCCGAATTTGGTGGTACCCACTCCTCAAATCAATCTTCGAAAAGACCTTGGACCCACCCAATTGGTCAAGCATATCATCAAGTCGGGGAATCGGGAACTTGTACCGTATGGTAATCTTGTTGATGGCCCGACTATCCACACACATCCTCCACGACCCATCTTTCTTGGGGGTCAACAAAGCCGGTACCGCACATGGGCTCATACTCTCCCTAATGTAGCCCATTCTTACTAGCTCCTCCACCTTCTCCTTCATCACTTCACTCTCTTTGGGACTCATCCGGTAGTGAGTAAGACTAGGTAAGCTAGCTCCCGGCACTAGATCAATATGGTGTTGGATGTCCCGTAGAGGCGGCAACCCATAGGGTAACTCTTCCGGAAAGACGTCACGGAACTCATTGAGCAATCTCCCCACCTCTTCCGGAACTTCTCCGTCTTCACTTCCTACCCCATCCGTCGGCGTGCTGGACTTCACCATCACTACATAGACTGTTTGACTCTCCTCACACTCGTTAATAAACGCCTTGTGAGTTAGGCAAACGATCAAGGTAGACTTCCCTTTGTTCTTGGCCTCTCCCAATAGAGGTGTTAGCACATACCGAACGCCGTCCTTTACAAACCGATAGGTGTTCTTCTTTCTGACATGGGTAGCGTCTCGATCAAATTGCCATGGGCGCCCCAACAATAAGTGGCACGCATCCATCTTCACGACGTCACAGTAGACCTCATCCCGGTACTCCCCTATCTCAAGAGGAACCCTACACCTTTGAGTGACTCTCATCTCTCCTACATTCTTGATCCACCCCACACTATACGGACTAGGATGCGCTTCAATCACCAACCCAAATCTCTTAGCCGCGGTGTCGCTGATAATATTCTCTTGACTTCCACTATCAATGATCATATTGCACTTCACCCCTTGCACTAGACATCGGGTTCGGAACAATTGATGCCGTTGATCCGACTCCACCTTACTTGAGACCAAAAGCCTTCTCACTACATGTATGGCTTATCCCCCATCATACTCCCCATCAATCGGCTCACAACACACATCCCCTTCATCATCATATTCCTCATCGTCTTCATACCGCTCAACCACATTGGCGCTCCTTCTCTTGGGGCACTCATTGGAACGATGGCCCGGCTCATTGCATCGGAAACATTTGAATGGAGTCGGCCTCGCATAAGGGTTGTTGCCCCTAGGGGGTTGTGTCGCCTTAAAAGGCCTCACATCTCCACTAGGTGCCTTTCCCGCACTTGGCGCCTTAGAATCACTTGAACTTGCAACCCCTTTACCCTTATCAATTCCCTTGGGAGCTCCTCTCCCTCCATAAGTGTTCTCAGCCCCGGCTCTCCTATAGCCTTCACGTCCCCTCAAACTCAACTGTGCCCTGGCCTTCAATGCTAAATTACGGGCGTCTTGCACCCGAATCACCATCTGTGTTCCAATCCGATCTTGGATGTTGTACCTCAATCCTTCAAGATACCTTGAAGTCTTTTGGCTTTCGGTTTCCGACAAGTTAGCCCTTGTCGAAAGCCGCAAGAACTCCGAGGTGTACTCGTGCACACTCCTAGCACCTTGAGAACAATTCCGATAGGAACTGTAAATGTACTGCTCATAATCGAGTGGTAGAAACCTCTCCCGCAACATCGACTTCATTCTAAGCCAAGATCTAATCGGCTCCCTTCCTCCTCTTCTTCTCCCTTCCTTCATATTATCCCACCAAACTGAAGCTCCTCCTTTCAACCGGTAAGCTACCAAACGGACTTTCCGATCCTCCGGTATTCCCGCATAATCAAAGAACCGCTCCACTTCTAACAACCAATCGAGAAAACCCTCTATGTCGAGTTCTCCCCTGAATGACGGTAAGTCAACTTTCAATTTGAAGGCATCGTCCCTCTCGAAATTTCCTCCAAACCTCATTCTTACATTCGACTCGCCTCTATATCCGCCTCTGTCATTACCCCGACCCCGATACGGGTCATTCAAACCATCATTCCCCCTCTCATAACCACCTACAACATCATTATGCACAATATCCATATTCCCGGCACGCACATGCGCGGGACCAACAACATCATTCACATGCACATCATGTCTAGGTCTATCATGCATAGCATTATCATCCATCCTAATCCCCATATTCCTAACAATCCTAGGCATATCGTAATCATCAAACAAGTCCCCATCACTATCACTATCCGCATTTCTAATGATTACGAGATTAGTCTGTCTTACCTCTTGAACCCGAGGGTCCATGGCTTGGGGTGCATACGTTCTCCTTGGTGGTGGTGATGGTTATCGGTCAAGCAGAGGGCGGGCTTGTTCTTCTTGCCACCGGTGAGGCTCTCCGGTTATAAGAGCTTGGGTATTGCGGATTGATATTTTGAGTTCTTCGATGGCGAGAAGAATATCTCGAGTGCTTGTGTTATGCCTTTCCTCCAACGTGCTTAGAGACTCCGTGATATGCTTTACATTGCCTTCTAACGTCTCAACTCGCTGCTCTATGGATCCGGTGGCTTCGTTTGTGATACGCGGTTGAACCATTTCCAAGAAGAAGTCTCCGGGAACGAAAACGACTCGGCTCTGATACCAACTGATATAGATTAAAGTCGACTGGAGGTTTTGATCTTAAACCAACAAAGATTTCAATCTTCTCAAGCTAGACTTGAAGGTTGAGTTAACCCAAACAAGGTGAAACCTTGGTGCTCCAATGGAGGCTATATTCAAAATTCATCAAAAGTTCTTTAACATTACAACGAAGGGAGTTTAAATACTCTCCCAAATAAGAAGGGAAAAGACCAAAACCCCATGAATAAGGTTTTGGGCAAGACAAGTGACTAAGGATAGAATAGGAAAGGAAAGAGTCTATGGCAGTTTAGTAATAATAGGTCGAGGGCAAAATAGTAAATAAGCATCAACAGAAATGGTCCCCTCTTAGTAAGAACTTGGAGGAGAAGTATTGTTCTGGCAGGATACGCCCCGCGTGACGAAGCTTCTGAGATTGAAGAGTCTTTGGAGAACACTTCACGCGTGGCGTCACAGGGGTCGCGCCCCGCGTATTGGAGCCTCTGATCTTGGTGACTCCTATTGATGGACTTCACGCGTGGCGTCCTTGGTGGTACGTCCCGCGTAGTCGGCCTCCTAGACAGCCTTCGCTTCGGGCTCTGGTTTCACGTTCCGCGTACTGGGGGAGGCGCCCCACGTCAGGTCTCTCCTGGACAATTCTTCGGCAAGGGAGTCCCACATGCTCCGCGTCCTATTGACCACGCCTCGCGTGCTCGGTTGGTTAACCCGGTCCTTATCGTCCCTGTCTCTTGGCTCCGAGCTCGGGCTTGGGTAAGGGATGCCCTCATCAGAAGGGTTATTTGCAAAGTGAGAAAACGAAACAAGAATAAGGGCATGATCAGATTTTAGACAAGGAAGATGCCGAATTAAATTTTTCCGAACACTTCATTTTTTTGGTAGAATTTAATTCAATTGATTTCAATTTATTCAAATTTTTTAACAAAAAATAACAATAATGAGTTTAAGGCCTAACTTAGATATTACCTACTGGTAAGTACCGCATTTGTAGGTAAGAATAGTAATTGGTGATAATAATTTTTGGGTGTTGTTAAACCCAGCCCCATTTTCCCACCCCTAGCCCCGTGAAAGGACGAAAATGCCCTTTCATGGGTTTTGGGAGGGGAATTGCTATTTTTTTTTGCCAATCCGACACGCGGGCGTGTGGCCATCATGCCTCACCTCGCGGTCGGACGTGATAGCCTCACGCCTCGCCGCGTGGTCGGACGTGACAGCCTCACGCCTGACCGAAAGGTCGGGCATGTGGCTGTCACGTCCGACCACGCGGTGAGGCGTGAGGCTATCACGTCCGACCGCGAGGTGAAGCGTGATGGCCACATACCCGCGTGTCGGAATGGCAAAAAAAATAGCTTTTTTATCTCGTAAATAGTTCGTTAAACCCGTAAATAGGTCGTTAAACCCGTAAATAGTCCGTTAAACCCGTAACTATAGAATTGTACTTAAAACCAAAAAATAATATAAGTTAATTAATAAATATTATTAATCACAACATATAAAACTAATATAATCTAGTCCAAGCCTCTCTCCTTTCAGCGTATAGATTCTCCAAGTGACGAACACTCTGATGACAAAATAATCGCCATTGGGTGGCAATGGGAGGCACTGGAAATGCAGGATGTAAATAAAGACGTATGTAGTGACGATAACTCCCCAAATGACAAATCATAATCTCTCGCTCTGGTGGTCTTCCATCGTCCGAACGCATCGGCAGTATAGTGCAACATCCTAATTGTTCTGTAGTAAAGAGGAAAATTACTGCGTTCAATACAGATGCAGCAGCATATAAGTCATCCGGACTCACCATCCAGTGGGACTCACCACAACCCGCTCCTGCCCATTTAATACGTGTGAGGGCAGCATCAAATCCGTTCCCGTACACTGGCGCATATAGATCACGGTTTGCCCGCATCTCATTCTCTATGAGCACTCTCATCAGCTTCCACTCCTCTTGGTTATAAATGATGGCATCGGCTAAAACATGAAATCCACAGTTACCATCTGCTACAACATCATGGAATCCAGTAATAAATGGTACGATGAGACGTTGAACCCGATGTAAATGGTGGTAACTGGCGATATCCGCATCAAATCCGACTGAAAATATTAATATATGAAATTTATCAATAAAAATATATTTACTTTAACTTCAACATATATATAAATGAAATAAAATATACCCAGCATCTGGCTGTTATGCACAGATGAGGATGAAGAACGGCCTCGACTACGACTACTCCTCGAACCTGAGGACCGTGCTCGACCTCGTGGTGACTGACTGTACTCCCATGCACTCAGATTTCGTTTTGTTGATGAATTTCCCTTTGGTCTACCCCTAACAGTGTCTTTGACCTCAGGTTCTTTAAAGCCACTTTGTTCCGGGTTTATCTGATCATGAATCATCATCGATATGCTACGCACCATTGAAGGATCTAATTTTTCAACCTTTTCCACAAGAGATTGAAAAAATCGGTGATCCTCAGACCCGTCAGCATATACTGGAGCAGTAACTGGTATGTCACTCAACCCTTCAAACGCAAGAGATCTCCAAAAAGGATGGATGCGGTCAACACGGACCGATTCATTTGTGTCAATATATGTTTTAAGCTCACATGCACACGGAATGCCATGAGTCATGGGCAACACGCATCCGCATTCACTTACCACATCCATACTCAATCCCTGCATACGTTTGAGCTCATCATTTAGTACAGCAAAGCAGTAATGTGAAACGTGTAAGTCGAGATACGCGAAAGGTTCTCCACAGTGATTCACCGCAGATCTTCTTCTCGAGTCCTCGAGTGAGTATCTGATTATATACAATGAAGGATTACAAAACTAATGTATTAAATTTTAAAAGATTAAAGCAAATAACAGAATAAATGTCTTACTTGATCGCCTCGATCTGAGCCTCAATGTCATTATGCACCTTCGCCCACACTGTATCAAGTGCACCAGTAGATGAATTCAACCACTGTTTCAACTGTGCATGTGAACTCTCCACTCGACAGGTTGTGGTGTTTCCTAAGTGCAACACCTTGTTCGTCCATGCTCGACAAAACTTCTCTTTATGCACTAGCCACGTGGTCTCCACGTACTGAATCACACCAGGCCAGTTGCCAGTAGTATTCTTCATGGCTACCACTGCCGCCTCATATTCAGCTTCTGTCGGGGCTTTAATTATACGTTTCCATTTGGAATTCTTAAAAATTTCACCAAACTTCTTCATTCTACTCAACTTGCCAACTCTATCCTCTACATTTTTATTAATATGCCATGTGCATAATAAATGATGAGAATGAGGAAATACCTCACGAACCGGCCGCATCAGTCCTAACTCCCGGTCTGTAGCAATGGCTGTCGGATGCACATCAGGTTGGAGCAAAAGCTTCAATTTTTGTAACACCCACATGTAACTACCCTCGGTTTCATCCTTCATGATTGCATAGGCGATCAAGAAGTTTTTGTTTGAAGGCGTCATTCCAATGATTTCAAAGAATGGCATCTTATACTTGTTTGTTTTATATGTTGAATCCATACCAACAAACAAGTAATAAGATCGGAACAGTGTGATTGATGTTGGATGTGCCATAAATAAGTGAGTCACGACATTGCTGCCCGGCACCGCTTGCGTCCAATGTATATAGTCCTTATCTATAGCAAGCCGATAAAACTGACCGATTACATCCCGACCCTCAAAGCTCGCAGTCCTGATTTTCTCCCTGTAGTTATAGATATGTCTTTGTGTCGGGCAATCCTCCAGATGTTTTTCTTTGATTGCAGCAAAAATAACACAAGGCTTAGCTTGAGCTGAACTCATTTCACGAACAAGTTTTTTAGAAGCCGGGCTTAGTCCGCTCATCTGTCTGTAGCCCTGACGATATACAGCCAACTGATGACAGTGATGTCCTCTATCTCTAGGAATCCCATTCACCACCCAACCACCCAATTCACCGATTTCCATAACCTTTATCTGGAATTTGCAACCACAGTACTTTGTTTTTGTATTCTTCCGTAGTATAACATCCATATCCACATCCTTTTTCCTTTTATAATTCTTAACACCACGAGCACATTTAACCAATATCCACTTTGACTTGCGCCCCGTCTTGTGCGACGCTGTGGTCAACTCAAACTCGATCCCAATTGCCGTCTGTTTTGCCCAGTTAACAGCTTCATGATATGTTTGAAATGTTTGTTTGGGAAAAAACTGCGAGCTGTAATCTATGCCGTTTCCGTCAAATTCTTCCCACGAAACCTCTTGTAAATGATTAATAACGAACATTACATTCCAAAACGTGACATTTTTACAGCGTTTCGGTGTCTAAACCCGAAAAACAGCCACAAATATGCTCGGGCGTGTGAGCATCACGCCCCACCACATGGTGGGGCGTATGAGTATCACGCCCCACCTCATGGTGGGGCGTGTGAGCATGACGCCCCACCTCATGGTGGGGCGTATGAGTATCGCGTCCCAACTCATGGTGAGGCGTGTGGCTATCACGCCCCACCACATGGTGGGACGTGATACTCATACGCCCCACCATGAGGTGGGGCGTGATGCTCACACGCTCGAGTGCCGAACCAGATTTTTTTTTTCCAATTCAAATTACAGAAATGCAAGGAAGTTAAATCGGAAAAATACCTCGAATTCGGACGTAGCATCACTCCCGTCTACTCTCGGTGATAACGAATTGTCTTCCATCAAACGTGTTGTCTTTGATTCGGATGAAAATGACTTTGAGAGAGTTTGGAAGGGATTCAAATTTTCAGTTTTTGTTCAAAGGACGGTTAGGTCTTTTTTCGGGGCTGGAAGTGTGAATATGGGGCTGGGTTTAGTAACCCACAAATTTTTTAATATAAATATTGTAATTCTTTAATTGAAAAAACTATTAAAACTATCAATTTTTTAAAATAGGAGTTTGCATCTAATTCACTTTCTCAAATCGTTTAAATGTTTTGATTAATAAAAGAAACTGTAATTTTACTCTAAACCTAGGTCCGCCCAATAAAGGCATACATATAACTAAGAATTAATTGTCGTTAACTCAGAAAGAAGTCGGCTTCTAAATAGTAGTTTGAGCTTTTTATATTTTATATTTTATTTAAAAACCAAAATTCGTTAGCGGCAATATACAGAAATTAGAGATGGTTGCATATAGTAGTTTTTCCATATTGATTACATTTGGTGTTCTAGCCTAGGCGGAGGAGGGGGAGAAGATGGAGCCGTAAAAAGGGCATGTGTGGTGTGGCTATGATGAGCCGGCGGTGAGTGGGGTTTTGATTGCGCGTGTTTATCTTTAAAAGCGTGATAAAATTCTTTGGACATAATGGCTCGGCTTCAGCCAACTCTTTCTTCTGAATATGAAACAAACAAAAGGAGATCAATGCTGATTTGACGTTGCCCCTGTTGAACCATTTTTCATAAAAGAAATTAATAAATTGTCATCCATTTACCTAGCGGGTCGGGTCAGACGGCCCACTCGCTTATTGGACTGCAAAACAAGCCCTTCTTGCTTATTTAATGTATGATGATGGAGTTGGAGAGTACTAATTAAGAATCTCCGTATTTCTAATTAAGGAGGGTGTTTGTTGAATTAAATTCATACTTACTTCCACAAATTAACTTTCATTTGTATTTAATTTATTGAGAAAAAAAAGCAGGAGGATTTAGGAAGTTGATGAGTGGGATTATTTGGATCTGAGCTAGTAGTTTGCATACTTGTCTTTGGATTAAATTGGAAAATAGAGATAGGGTACAAATTCTCAGGTTACAACTTACATTTAATTTATACTTCTAAATAGTTTTACTCAGATAAGCATTAAATATAAAAGAGATGGTGATAAGACGATAAGAAACTCTCGCCTTTGACGAGTCACAAACTGAAACCATGTCGTCGTCGCCCAATCCCTCTCCTCATCCACGACCTTCGCCACCACCGATCTTCCCCTTACTCTCCCCTCACCATATTCGAACTCACCTATCCATGGAATCTATTATCAATATGAGCGCCATGTTAACGCTGGAAGAGGAAGCTCAGTCGGGTTTGATAATCCAGCCGGAAGAAACCGAGCAGAGCGCGAGGCCTCAATCGTGGTCGTTGCTTGGCTCTTTTTGACAGATCAACCAATCAAGGGTGCCTTTATGAAAACGACTCTTGCTGATGTATGGAGTCCCTCGAAGGGGCTGTTTGTTGAAGATTTGGGACCAAACCTCTTCCGTTTTGAATTTTACCATCTGTGGGAGCGTGATAGAGTAATCCAGGGAGGGCCTTGGACCTTCAAACAACATTTGCTAATTCTACACCGCCTGGAGGAGGGGAAAATTCCATGGATATGAGGTTAACCCACTCTGATTTCTGGATACATGTATATGATCTTTCAATTGGTTTTATGTCAGAAAAAATTACTTCTAGCATTGGGAATTTTCTAGGAAGCTATGTTGAAGCTGACCCGAATAATTTTATATGGATTGCCCGAACCTATCTCCGTATTCGTGTTTCGATTGATGTGTTCCGTCAGCTAAAGAGGAAAATGCAGATCAGTATGGCTGGAGGCAAAGTCTTTTGGGTTAATTTTAAATACAAGAGACTCCCTACCTTTTGTTTTGTCTGTGGTCTTGTAGGACACGCCGATAAATTTTGTCAAGCACTGCTACAGGTGGCTGAACCAGATAAAGTTGACAGAGCTTATGGCCCGTGGCTCAGAGCACCTACCCGTCGTTCCCAAAATCAGCCACAGTCTAAATACATGTTACAACGACCTTTGCAGATGTTACCTCAACCAGGGAATTTTAGTGACAATACGGTGTGCATACCTCAAGTGGCAACGAAGATCCCCCCAGGATTTACACCATTGAATCATTCGGCAGCCGAGCACAGTAACAAGGAGAATATTCCATGGAGTGGGGCTAAGTTCACAAATAACATTCCACATGCTGGGGATGATGACGGTATTGAGTTTCTTGACCCTAAGCGAAAGCGATCAGTCACACATTGCGAGAACTTACAGAGTGGGTCTCCAAAGTTCATGGAGTGCGAAGCGAGCAATGTTAAGGAGTCCGAAGAAGAAATCAGTTTGACACTAGAAGCGGGCCGAGGCATTCCGGCTCGTAATTATCCTTCTTATGTCCACAAAATATGTTTATTCTTTAACATTATTTATATTTCTACAACATAATTACCGGAAAACAAGATTTTGTTGCGTTCAATAAATTCTTTATTTTTTATATAGATTATTTTTATTAATTTGTGTAACACATGTTTTATTTTATAATAGTATAAGGTGCAAAAATACCCCAATATTATCTTTTGTACAAGTTGGACAAAAAATTCCCGATATTTCATCGAATTTATAAATATTAATTTTCAATTTTATTATTATATCACAAAAAAATATGAAATATTTTTTTTAGAACTACTGGTATGTGCAATTGGTGTATAATAAGAAATAAAATATCTATGTTTTCTAATAATATCTGAAATCGCCCTAACTTGTCAATGTTAGAGGTAAAATTGCTCTTAACTGCCAGCGTTATGGATAAAATTGAACCATTTTAAACATTAAGAGTAAAATTATTTCTAGTTGTAAACGTTATGTGCATTTTTTCATATTTTTCCTTTTATAATTTCATCGTTGATTAATTTAAAACATGTCCATTTTAGACATTTTAAATCCGAACAACAACAGTTCAATATAATTTTACCAAACACTAGTAATTAAACAACTAATAACAAACAGCTAACAGCTTACTGCAACTGCAAACAGCTAACAGCAACCGCAACAGCTATTAGCTAACAGCTGAACCAAACAGACCTTTAATTACGACTCATTTGTTAATTACCAAATATATTTACTTAACTCAATTATTAACTAAAAATATAATTCCTTACAAATATAAACATTTCCATACCTTATTAACTACCAAATATATTTACTTAACTCGTTTACTAACTAAAAATATACTCCCTCCGTTTCATATTACATGATTTTTTAGAGAGTTATACAGAAATTAAGGATATTAGAATAAAGACATTATTGCCCCTTATTTATTAATTCCAATATTTATTTATTCTATAATAAGTCTATTATGCTAATTAATTTTCGTAAACCCGCGTTTTATATTAGAAAAAAGCATGACTTAACATGTACTGATCATATAAAATGACATGTAATATAAAACAAAAAAGAATCTCTAGAAAGACATGCAATATGAAACAGAAGTAGTAATTACTTACAAATAGAAATTATACACTTGTACAAATATAAACATTTTCATATCTTATTAAATACTAAATATATGTATTTAACTCATTTACTAACTAAAAATATAATTATTTACAAATATAAATTAGGATTAATTTCAAATAGATGCCTTGTGGTTTCACGAATTTGTAGATGGATACCTGTGATATTTTTCGGTACAAACGCAATCATGTGGTCCATGCACTATTGTCTCCCACATTTTCATTTTCATTTTCATGGAGTGCTTTAGTGGTGCTTCGTCTTGTGGAAACTAACACTTATTACTCAATAACCAATGTTAGTGAGACCAATATATGAAAAAATAGACTCAGTATGTCATATTTGTCTCTCACAAATATAGTGAACGTGTAAGGATTAAGTAAAATACTCTGCACAATATGGATGAATGACTGTTTATTCAACAACTGAACTTTGCTTAAATAGCAATTACAAAACAGAAAAAGAGAAAGAATAGCCACTAATTTAGAGATACAAATATAACGATAACTTATCAAAAACTTAGCAGCTAACACCTAATAAATAGGGATTTATTCTAACAGCTAACACCTAATAAATAGGGATTTATTCTAACAAAACCAATCCTATGATAACTGAAATATCTTATCATTCCCTCCCTTAAACTAAAGACTTTCAAGTATTTGGTTTATGTAAGACCTCACATACTCCTAGCATCTTTCGAAATCTCATAAAATCCTCCAACTTTAAAGGCTTAGTCATCACATCAGCAACTTGATCTTTTGTACCACAAAATTCCATTTTAATAGCTCCATCTTTAACTAAATCTCGCAGAAAGTGGAACCTCACATCGATGTGCTTGCTTCTTCCATGCATCACTGGATTTTTGGAGAGTTTTATGGCTGAACTGCTGTCACACAAGATCGTTGTGCTTCCTTTATGGTTATGCCCCAATTTTTCCAGTATTCTGTTCATCCATACAGCTTGACAGGCACAACTTGCAGCTGCTACAAATTCCGCTTCAGTGGTTGATAATGTGACCAGAGGTTGCTTCCTTGAAGACCATGAAACAGCTCCTGAAGTCATCAAAAAAACATATCCAGAGGTGCTTTTGCGATCATCTATATCTCCGGCATAATCACTATCAGTGAACCCAAAAAGTTGCTTTTCAGTTTCATTTCTTTTATAGAATATTCCGTAGTTCACCGTCCCTTTCAAGTACCTAAGAGCTCTTTTGGCAGCTTGCATATGCAACTCTGCGGGTTTAGACATGAAGCGACTAATTAAACTCACAACGAACATTAAATCAGGTCTAGTTGTAGTGATGTACATCAGGCTACCAACTATTTGCTTGAAATACGTTTCATCCACTTTGACCCCTGTTTCATCTTTATGCAACTTGGAACCTGGAACAATAGGACTACAAACAGGATTACAATCCTCCATATTAAACCGTTTTAGAACATCCAATGCATATCTCCTTTGACAGATATGTATACCATCAATACTTTGCAGAACCTCAATGCCCAGAAAAAACCTCATTCCCCCCAAATCAGACATATCAAATTCCCTTAGCATGGAATCTTTAAAATCACTCATCATAACTTCATCATCACCAGTGTATATTAAATCGTCTACATAAACACTTACGACAAGAATCTTACCTCCACTGCTGTTTTTGATGAACAAAGTTTGCTCACTATGACACCTTTGAAACCCTTCACTGACAAAATGTGATTCAAGACGACTGAACCAAGCTCGGGGAGCTTGCCTTAGTCCGTACAAGGCTTTTTGCAGTTTATATACTTTCTGCTACTTCCCTTTCTGCACATATCCCATTGGTTGTTCTACATATACATCTTCACTTATATCTCCATGAAGGAAGGCGGATTTCACGTCAAATTGGAAAATCTTCCATCCTCTTTGAGCTGCCAAAGCAATGATCATACGAACTGTATACATCCTTGCTACTGGTGCATAGACTTCTGTGTAATCAATTCCTTGTTGTTGTGAATAGCCCTTTGCCACCAATCTTCCTTTGTACTTGTCCACTTTTCCAAGTTCATTGAATTTAGTTTTATAAATCCACTTCACCCCAATTTTCTTGGCACCTGCAGGCAAATCAGTTAGCGTCCAAGTTTCATTCTTCTCAATCGCCTCCATTTCAGCATCCATTGCTTGCCTCCATTTTAGACTCTTTTGGGCTTCTTCAAAATTAATTGGATCTGGTGGCATGATTTGAGCCATGTTAACTTCAAAATCTTCATCTGAGATTTCCTCGCCAGTGACATAATCTGTCAAGTAAGCTGGAGCTATTCGAATTCGTCCTCCTCCATCTAAATCATCTTCTGTTGTATCACCAGATGTTGCTGAATTTGACTCACCATTTGATTCACCGGATGTTGCTGAATTTGGCTCGTCATTTGGAGAGTCTGGCTCACCATTTTCTGCAACATTCCGTTCTTCTATTTCTTCATCAGCAATACAGTCCTCATCATCTCCCCATTCCAAATCCACCAACATTTGTTCTTCTAGTTGTTGATCCCAGTCCCATTGTTTCTCCTCTTCAAAAATAACATCTCGACTAACGATGATCCTTTTTGAGATAGGATCATATAGTCGATAGGCTTTTGACTCTTCACTGACACCTAGAAGAACACAAGGAAGGCTCTTGCTAGCCAACTTTGTCCTTCTTTCATCAGAGATATGCACATGGGAGACGCAGCCAAAGACTCTGAAATGTTTCACTGTTGGTTTCACCCCGCTCCAAGCTTCTTGTGGTGTGACATCTTTTACTGCTAATGTAGGACTTCTATTTAGAACATAAATTGCCCAATTAACAGCTTCAGGCCAAAAATTTCTTGGCATCTTTTTTTCAGACGACATGCTTCTCACTAAATTCATCACTGTTCGATTCTTTCGTTCCGCCACTCCGTTCTGTTGAGGGGTATATGCTGCTGTCAATTGTCTCTTAATACCATGCTCCTTGCAAAACTCATTGAATTCTTTAGAATTAAATTCCCCACCTCTATCAGTACGTAAGCATTTAATGGATGAGTTAGCTTCATTTTCAACAAGTTTTTTTATAACATTTAAACATGTTGAATGCTTCAGACTTCTCATTCAAAAAATATATCCATACCTTTCTACTGAAATCATCAATGAAGCATAACGAATACCTTTTCTTGCTATTTGACGCTGGAGAGATCGGACCACATATGTCTGCGTGGATCAACTGCAACTTTTCTGTAGCTCTCCATGTGGTTTTTTTTTGAGAAAGGATCTCTATGTTGTTTTCCCACCATGCAATCAGTACAAGTGACATCTGATGTTGGAAGTAATGGAAGATCATGAACCATCTTCTTTGTTTGTAGTGTTTTTAAGCCTTTGTGACTTAAATGTCCGTACCTACAGTGCCAAAGATGAGATAAATCTGAGGTAGTTGTGTGAAAACATGCCCCCTTTTTTCTATCGAACTCAGAATTAGCCATTAAAATGAACATTCGGCTGGCTGTCATCTGAGATTGAATGATAAGTCCTCTCTCCGGATGATAAATGCTGCATTTTCCTGATTGAATTAGAATTGCAAGACCCCGTTCTTGAAGTTGACCGATGCTTAAAAGGTTATTCCTTAGCTCTGGGACATAAAACACATCAATGATCACATGATTGTTGCCATTGAAGTATAGTCTCACCCTTCCTTTTCCAAGAACACTCATGTTGGTGTCATTTCCCAATTTTACTGTTTCCCGAAATGCCTCATTCAACTCACAAAATGCAGCCTTGTTCCCACTCATATGATTTGAGCAACCTGAATCAAGAAACCAAATCTCTTCACGCAATACATGGTTTACCTCAAGATAAGACATCAACAACATTTCTTCATGATCATTTATTTCTGCATAATTGGCTTCCTTCTCCCAAGTTGGGCATTCGTACTGAAAATGGCCAAGTTCGTGGCACCTATAGCATTCAATTGTAGCCTTATTGAAGCTTTGGCGACCTCTGCCCCTTCCCCTGCCTCTGTAGCTACCTCTTCCTCGACCTCTTCCTCCATATCTATCTTTTTCCATAGTCACCTTCAAGCCTTGCTCCTCACTGTTGTTCTTCCGAAACTTCTGTTCATGCACAATTAATGAACTTTGGAGCTCATCAATTGTGAGTGCATCAATGTCCTTTGATTCCTCAATTGAGACAACTATGTAGTTGAATTTCTCAATTAGGGTTCGAAGGAGTTTTTCTACAACAGTGACATCCTTCATCTGCTGTCCATTGCTCCTCATTTTATTTGCTATACCCAGGACACGAGCAAAGTATTCTGTAATGGATTCACTTGTTTTCATCTCTAGAACTTCAAAATCTCTCCTCAAAGCTTGAAGAGTCGACCGTTTCACCCGAGCATTTCCTTCGAACTTTGTTTTCATAGAATCCGAGATCTGTTTTGCAGTATCTTTCTCCATTATTTGCTCAAGAATTGTTCTATCAATAGCCTGAAACAAGTAATTCTTGGTTTTGAGATCTTTCAGCATCAACTCTTCTTGTTCCTTCTGTTGTGCTTCAGTCAACACCACTCCTTCAATTGGTTTCTTATAACCAGTTTCAATCAAATTCCAATACCCTTTGGATCTCAACAGATTTTCCATAAGCATACTCCAATGGTCATAATGACCATCGAAACGTGGAACAGAAGGGTGCATGAAATTCTTTTCTTCACTCATTCTCTCGCTTTTCTTCTTGTGTTTGGAAATCACTCAAAAAAAACTGCTGGTTGTTTTTTTTCTTCAGGCCCCAGTGGGAGGCTCTGATGCCAAATTGTAAGGATTAAGTAAAATACTCTGCACAATATGGATGATTGATTGTTTATTCAACAACTGAACTTTGCTTAAATAGCAATTACAAAACAGAAAAAGAGAAAGAATAGCCACTAATTTAGAGATACAAATATAACGATAACTTATCAAAAACTTAGCAGCTAACACCTAATAAATAGGGATTTATTCTAACAAAACCAATCCTATGATAATTGAAATATCTTATCAGAACGATCCATGTTCGAAAGATTAGTGATTAATTCACCAGTTTCAATTGATCATGGTTAAAAAAAATGAGTACTACAATACGTAATATTTTAAACTGAGCCTTTTAAATGGATAAATTGCTAACATAGCATTATTGAGAGTAAAAAAAATCCAATTAACATTTGAAATTTCTATAATACTAAAACAATTTATATTTTGATTTCCTTTTTTGCTATATGTAGGAGTAGGAGGCCGATGAAAATGTACGTTATAGTTTTGGATATTAAGAAAAGAAAAAAAAGTGTTGAAGCAAATAAGTTGGGGCTATAAAAAGGAAGATGCAGAGCAAAGTGACGAGAAGAACAAAGTCTCTCTGTCTCTTTCATTTCTAAAATTCTGTTTTTTCATTTCTTAACACAGAATCGAATCAGAACTGGAATACACTCAACTTCCCTTCCCTTCCCTTCATTTCTCACTTTATTATTTAAAACCTCACCAATTTCAATTCCATACTTTGCCTAATGTTGGTATAGAATGCTATAATATTCATAGCTGCCAACCATACAGCTTTTGTTTCTCTTTTTGAGGTCTCGCCGTCTTTCAACTTCGGCACTGCGCCTTTTTTGTCTCTCGAGATGCATTAAAGTTCAAATATTACATTTATGACTTTCTGATCTGCTAATTCTTCAAATCCCCCTTCTCTCGAAGTCTCTTTTCCCCCATTCTCTAAACAAACCATTCATATTCATTTGGGGCATTTCACAACTGAGGTTAGTTATTTCTTTCTCTTGGATCTGAAAAAGGGGAAACTCTTAAATATCTATGTATCCGCTTTCGTTTTCTTGGGGCTGCGGTTTTGAGATTTTTATTTTAGTTTTCTTGTCTCATATAGTGTCTTTTCATGGGTTTTTATAGATCTAGCTAGCAGGATTTTGAGAAAAATGTTGGGTCAGAAGCAAGCAGAAGAAGCAATAGTCGTCTCCAACTTGACCGAGACAGAGCACGATGGAAATCAACAAGACAAAGATGAAGATCACTCCATGTTTAGTGTCAAGAGTTTCCTCTGGCACGGCGGCTCCGTCTGGGATGCCTGGTTTAGCTGCGCTTCTAATCAAGTAACTTATTTCCACTTCATCATCTTTATTAGATCATTAATTTGTTATGGATTTTAATGTGGCAAACAAAACAAATTTGCAGGTAGCTCAAGTACTATTGACACTGCCTTATTCTTTTTCTCAACTGGGTATGGTGTCAGGGATTGTATTCCAAGTATTCTACGGACTTATTGGAAGCTGGACTGCTTATCTTATCAGTGTACTCTACATTGAGTACAGAAGCCGAAAGGAGAAAGAGAACGTTAACTTCAAAAACCATGTCATACAGGTTTACTCTCTTCCTCATTCATCATCAAACCCAACCCACTCGTTTCCAATCTTCAAATCTGAGAATTGTCTATTTTTTACTGCAGTGGTTTGAAGTGCTTGATGGGTTACTGGGTCCATACTGGAAAGCTCTAGGACTTGCTTTCAACTGTACTTTCCTTCTGTTTGGATCTGTAATTCAGCTTATTGGTTGTGCCAGGTAGCAACTTAACTTGTTCATTTTTTTTTCTAATTTGGTGGGTGTTGCTTCTTGATTTTAGATTTTTAACTGTTTGATGTGATGACAGTAACATATATTACATCAATGACCATCTGGACAAGAGGACATGGACATACATTTTTGGAGCTTGCTGTGCTACAACTGTTTTCATACCCTCTTTCCATAACTACCGTATTTGGTCTTTTCTTGGTCTGGGTATGACCACTTACACTGCCTGGTATTTAACCGTAGCTGCTCTTGTTCATGGCCAGGTAACTAACTTTCTTACTATTATTCCTATCATTAATCTATTAGTTTCATTCATTTATTGTTTGTATTGATTTTTCAGGTGGACGGAGTAACACACTCGGGTCCAAAAAAGCTAGTGCTATACTTCACCGGAGCCACCAATATCCTCTACACATTCGGAGGACATGCTGTTACTGTGTAAGCTTTTTAACAAACTTTTTGAAGCTAGAGACACTATTATTTTCACTTGTTTCTACACAGCTTCTATTTGCAGCTTTTGCCGGTCTTCTTGGGTTTCGAGACTCGCAGACAAAATCATACCATTATATATTTTTTGTTCCCTAACTAGAAAATTTGTTTTTGTTCTCTATGTATATCTAATCATGGGTAGTAGTAATTACTACAAACAAGAGAATCCAATATGGTTAAAGTTGAAATGGGTTTGATTTTGAACAGGGAAATTATGCATGCCATGTGGAAGCCACAGAAGTTCAAGTACATATATTTGATGGCTACAATTTATGTATTCACTCTAACACTTCCGTCAGCCTCGGCCGTGTACTGGGCTTTCGGCGATGAGCTGCTCAATCACTCAAATTGCTTCTCGCTTTTGCCTAAGAATGGGTTCCGTGACGCAGCTGTTGTTTTAATGCTTATTCACCAGGTACTGCATACCAGGTGTTTGATAATTTGATTATATGAACTTTAATGAAAGTGAAAGTGACAGAAATAGAAAAAATTGCAGTTTATAACATTTGGGTTCGCATGCACACCACTGTACTTCGTGTGGGAGAAGGTGATTGGAATGCACGATACAAAGAGCATATGTCTAAGAGCTCTTGCTAGGCTGCCAGTAGTCATACCAATATGGTTTTTGGCTATTATTTTCCCATTTTTTGGGCCTATTAACTCAGCCGTAGGAGCTCTTCTCGTCAGCTTCACTGTTTACATTATCCCAGCTTTAGCCCATATGCTTACCTACAGGAAATCTTCCGCCAGACAGGTAAAAAACATCTACTAGTATTAAATTGTTTAACCATTTTAGTGAGGACATTAGAATATTAATTAGAGTAATGATGAAAGGTGAAAATGAGGGATATTGTAGATAGTAGAGTGAGTGGAGTCTCCGCGTTTGGTGGGGAATCCCACATTCTAGTGTGTGGAGGGGTAACAAGATAGATAGATGAGCATTAAAGCCATAGATTTGGATATATTATGTATGTATGTATGTATGTATGTATGTATATATACTATGCATGTACATGGTAGAAAGGTACATAGATAGATAGGTGGTATGTCGTTTTCATTTAGTTATACTGCTCCAGTTGGATTCTTGTATAATTGTATCAATCCTGTCTTTCTATTCTAATCACTTGTCTATTTTCCAATTTATATGCCAAAAAATAATTAATTATATTAACACCATATAAATAATTTATCTCTACAAATAATTTAAAATTTTAATATATGAAATTGGCTCAAAAAAACCCAATTTTCCCCTTAAGTTCTAGTGGTATCTCGTTAGCTCCATTAAATTGCTTAAAGTGTCTTATTAGCTGTTTAAGTCGAGAACAGGATAAGTTAAAGAACCATTATTTAAGAAATTTAATTTTGTCACTAATTATACACTGATTAGTATTTATTTGGGAAAAGATAAAAATTGAATTTTTGTAAAGGGAAAGATTCGGTATTATCGAAAATGAAATATTGTAAATGAATGTTAATGCAGAATGCAGCAGAGAAACCTCCATTCTTTATTCCAAGCTGGACAGGGATGTATGTAATAAATGCATTTATAGTGATATGGATTTTTGTTGTTGGTTTTGGGTTCGGAGGATGGGCAAGCGTCACCAATTTTGTCAGGCAAGTTGACACTTTTGGCCTCTTCGCCAAATGCTACCAATGTAAACCTCCACCTCCGGCCACCGCATCACCTCCTACTCATCACTGATCATAACTCACTCTCTATTCCATATTTTGAATCATATCAACGGGAGGAGAAGATGGAAGATACCAAATCTCCCCTACATGTGATGTGTGATGGATTTTTTTTTTTTTTAAATATATATATTGTCCCTCTTGTTTTTGTTTTAATTGAATTAGTTGATAATTAGCGTGTTGATTGATTGTGACGAATCCTTTGCAATTAAAGTGTAGTAGGGCAATTAATTAATTAATTGATATATATATATATATATATATATAGTGAGTATATTGTCTTTATTGTCCTTTTGGTTGGAGGGATATTATAAAGAAATAGTTTCTTTCTTTTGGGATTGTTCTAAGTAATGATGAGTTACGGTGGCATTATTAATTAGAAGCATGTTTCCAAGATTATTAAATAGAGTGAGTATGGGTGTGTTTTAATAATTTTAATATAAAAGAGAGGGAAGGGAACGTGGGTTGGTCTTAAAAGGCCATGTGTGGACATAGCTAAGTGGCCCTTTTTGACCAACAGAATCTATTAAGAGAGTGGGCCGTGGGCCCATCTCCACAACTCACATGGATTGCACGTTACAGCACTTGTTTCTCACGTGCCATTCTTTACTCCTAAATATTCTCTTCTTCTTTTTTTTTTAGCTCACATGGCCAGGCCAGGCCAACTCTAGTAAGATTCATTCATGTATCCTTAATCCTAATTATTTTTATTTAAAGAGTGTAATAGAAGATCTTTGACTCTCTTTTATCCTCCTTATTCTCTAATATCAAACTTCTATATATTACAATTCACACAACGTTTTTTGCTTTAATTGTTATTAGTCAAGCTTTCACATTCTTATAAGAGGCATTTATATTTTCATGACAAGTATTTAGCTCACAAGTTTTTACACCTTAATTCGTACACTCTATTCGGAAATTGAACGAGATTGCTCACTTGACTTTTCTCTTATTTCTAGTTGGTTAAATTCTTCTTTGGTAAGGATTTATTTGGTTCGAACTTAACATACATGATGAAACCACACCATTTTTTTTATATAGAGTTATCTGCTTTCTCGGTTCGAGACTCATCCGGTACCCTTTGGATGGATGCTCTCCCGATTAAAGTTTTCTACGTAAGCTAAAACTCAAATTTGAATTTAAGATCTTTATATTAAGCGATTGATGCCTTTAATCACTCAAACCAACATTTGAATAGTACGGAACTACATCTCAATTAGTCAACAATTTACACATTGAAGAAAAAAAGATTTTCACATGTCAACTGTCAACCATATGAAACCATATACACAAACTGAAATATGCATAAACTTAGTAGAATAAAAGTAAAATGAAATAATGAATTAGTCAACCAAATTATTTCTTGAATGTCTTGGAGCTATTCTTTTCCAGTTAAGTTAAAAGCATCAAATAAATTATACTGGCTTCAAAAAAAAAAAAAAAATTATACTGATTGACCTGATATACAAGTTTTCTTTTTTAATCTTCACAAAATTTAATAATAGTAAACCCGTATGGACATAAAAAAAAGAAAGAGCAAAAATAAAATAAATGTGCTTGTATTTTACACTTCCTGATTCCTTTTAGGAAGCTAATTAATTAATTAATTAATCTATAATCTTCCTCGATAAGGTAGCTTAATTGAGTAGTAAAAAAGAGATAAATATTGGTGGCCAAGATTCTTAGAATTACCGTTAGAAGAAGGTGCATCTAGATCTAAATGTTTTTGATTAATATCAAGATTATGTTGAGTTGCAAGAAACAGCAAGTTGACTATAAGCTTTAATAAATAAATATAAACACTTGTTTTTGCTATAAGCTTCCACAATTATTTAATTACTGACTAAAAACAGTTTTTTGTTAGTCCAATAACCATGTGGAATTAAGCATCTTGGAAATACAACGGTTTCATGTTAGTTGTAATAATGATTAAGATCTAAATCTTATTGCTTCCAACTTCGGTTATTTCAAGTTGCATGCATGTTCATATCTGTGAATCCACGGAATATCACGATCAAACTGAGCTGGAGTCATCAGAATAGAATGAGCAAATTGTCAGAGACAGTTCGAAGTTCGGCGTTTCTTCTCTAATGCTTAAGGCAATATGTTACTAAAGAGAGCAAGAAGACTTGAAAGTAGAGTTTAGATGTATATCATTACGTATATAGTAGTCTTTTAGGAATGCCTATTTATTGATGACTGGAACGTACCTACCATTGAGTAACTTTACATGTGCAGGCAGTTGATTGGCTTTTCCGTATATCTTCCCCTTTTCCGCATTTTGCGGTGTGACTTAGGGATTAGGAACATATCTTTAAAATCCAACCTTTTTATTGGCCCATGTGTCCAGGTTTAGATGTATATCATTACGTATATAGTAGTCTTTTAGGAATGCCTATTTATTGATGACTGGAACGTACCTACCATTGAGTAACTTTACATGTGCAGGCAGTTGATTGGCTTTTCCGTGTATCTTCCCCTTTTCCGCATTTTGCGGTGTGACTTAGGGATTAGGAACATATCTTTAAAATCCAACCTTTTTATTGGCCCATGTGTCCAGGTAGTTATGCTTTATGCTTAAAGCTCCCTATTAGTCTATGTGTCCAAACCTTAATTCCGTATGATATCAAATGTCCCCCTAGGACTTTGTTACTATTTTTACAAAGATGAGCTTAATTGTTTTTTTTTAATCTTGGAAGCACATCTTCTGTTTGACTGTTATCGCTTCGATATATGAATTTATCACCTATCTTTTGCTTTTCGAAAAGACCTACAAAATAGGCCATAATTGCAAAACCGGTTGTCTTTTGACATTCCTCTAGCTTACCTTTATAAATTTTGGGAAGGTAAAGATTTCGGTTCGCACCCTTTTGTTTCATATTCTTTTCTACAAATCTTATAAATTTTTGCTTCATATTTCTGCATTTCTTGATAACTTTTGTGAAAATTTTATAGAAGATTTTGCTTCCATTCCTGTTATGGCTCTTAAATTACAAAAGAGTCATTCTATATCTCAAAAGGCTCTGCAAAAAAACCCTAAAAAGTCTCATACCAAGGCCAAAAATGTAAATTTAAATGTGTTTTCACAGCCTTCTACTTTAACAAAGACAATATGGCCAAGACTGTAGCTTTGTATATCCTTGGCTAAAACAGATGTCTATTAGCCTTCCTTCTAAAAATGAAAGAGCTTCCAACCTTACTCCAGATACCTTAGGAATTTTCACCTGCTATCTTCCATGGGACATGTGTTTTCCATTACCATAAGGAGTCATTTCCGCCTTAAGAGAATTCAACCTAAGTCCTTGCCAAATCACTCCTAATGCCTGGTTAGAATTACTTTCGTTTTTATAAGGTATGCTTGGATTTAGGTGTCAACATAACCAGATCTTTGCTTCAGTCTTGTTGGCATCCTCATAAGAAGTTGAACAAAGACATGGTTTATTAGTAAGTTAGCCCTCAATGACGTCCTTTCTTAAATAAGAAAATACAAATTGTGAAGAATTTAAAACCGAACACTTCTAATGCCGAATGTCCATATTCCCAAGGATTACTTTTGCCGCAAAATGGAATGCCGTTGTAATTCTGATTCTTAGAAACCTGTTAGCACTTTGAGTTCTAGGGCGAAAGAAGGGGCTGCTTTCTTACAATCATACAATAAGCATGACCTGACACGTGTAAAGTACATTACACTTTAGGTATGAAATCATCTATAAATAGCATTGAAATAGAGCTCTAGGTACATTCACTATTCACACTCTCTCATTAACTGCTTTCAAGTTAATACTTATTTCTAAGTGTCTTTCTGACTTAAGCATGAGAGATGGACGCCGAATTTCAGTCTCTCCCTAACTGTTTGCTATTGATTCAAGTCATCGCAAGACAAATCGAAAAATGTTGTTCACAATTGAAGACATCAACTAGTTATAATGATATTGTGTCATTAAAAGTATAGTATAATTTTATTTTTTAAAGATGTCTTTTACAGGGTAATTAAATTCAAAAGAAATATAATGTCATAGCCGTTTAGACTAAGAAGACTATAGTTTCAATCCATTTATTATGAAAATTTTAAAAATAATAGAATAAACCTATTAATAGCTTAAATGTGTAAAGGATATTTACATGGAAATATCAGAAATAATAAAGAGTCGTGCCTACTATATAATAGTTTAATGCTAAGTCATCCACAATAGAAAGTAGAATGGGCGTCTTACTCTGATTAAGTCAGTCAATTGTGCAGTTCCTAACCATATTATGCAAACCTGTAGATTGCCGGAGCCGGTTCTCAATGATCTGGATAAAATTAATCGTCGGTTCCTGTGGGGGAATTCTGGAGATAGCAGGAAGATTCATCTTGTTCCTTGGAAGGAGGTTTGTATGCCTAGAGAGAAAGGAGGTCTTGGAATTAGCCAAGCTAAGGATAATAATAAAGTTTTATTGATGAAGATGCTTTGGAGAATGTGGAAAAATCCTGAGGCGCTTTGGGTCCGCTTACTTTGTGAAAAATATAGAAAAGATAAGATTTTTGGAGGGCCAAAGGAGAGAGTTGGTAATTGCTCCTTTCTCTGAAAAGGCCTTAGTTCTATTTTTTCAGAATTTTGTTCTGGGATTGGTTGGAATGTGGGAAATGGCAAGACGATCAGCTTCTGGTATGATAAATGGATTGGTGACAAGCCTCTGTTAGAAGTTTGTAGCTCCCTCCCTCCTGATAATTGTCGTAACTGGAAAATTGCTGATATGGTGGATGCTAGTGGTGATTGGATTTGGGCTAATTTTGAGGCTTTCTTTAGTTTGGATACTCTCCTCAGAATTAGAGGAGTGAAGATTAGTAGCATGGAAGAAGATAAGGATAATTATTGTTGGGCTTCTACCAATAATGGTGCTTACACTTGTAAGTCTGCCTTTGAGGCTTTTAGCAGCAGTGATGAAGAACCTAAGTCAGAGATTTGGAAATTATTGTGGTCAAAGTGCCCTATAGAGTTAGAAGTTTCTTGTGGCTTTGGATCAAAAACAGACTTCTTACTAATTTAGATAGAAGAAGGCGCCATTTGGTGGAGTCTGGTGATTGTAGTAGGTGTAGAGGGCAGGAAGAAACCATTTGTCATGCTCTTAGGGATTGTGAGAAAAGCAAAACTATTTGGAGGAAAATTCTCACTGGTCATATGATGGATATGTTCTTCTCTCATTCCAATCTGGAGTGGTTTAAGGATGGAGTTAGTGGAAATTTTCTCTCTTATCTGGAGCATGGTGATATATTCTTTGCTATTGTCTGTCACCAAATCTGGGATTGGAGAAATAAGGAGATTTTTGAATCTAATTCTATTAATATTCCCAACTTGGTTGACTTTTTTGCTAAGAAAGTTTATCATGTTATTAATAGTTTTAAGGAGGACTCACTTGTTAATTGTTTTCAAAGAAAGGATATTCACCTTCTTTGCTGGAGAAGACCTCGGGAGGGTATGTTAAAGCTTAATACGGATGGCTCTTGTCTTGCCAATGGTAATATTGCTGCAGGGGGAGTATTGAGAGATGATGGGGGTGCTTGGATTTCTGGTTTCTCGCACAATCTTGGTAAAGGCTCTTCTTTTTTGGCTGAATTGTGGGGTATTTTTTCTGGGCTTACCCTGACCAAGAGTTTGGAGGTTGCTAATCTGATTGTGGAATCTGATAATCAGGAAGCTATCAGGTTAATCTCAAATAATATTGCTATTGGGTTGAAAAGTAAAAATCTGATTAATGAGATCAAAAGGCTCTGCCATGCCTTTGTTTCCATCTCTTTCTGCCATATCTTTAGGGAGCAAAACAAGGTGGCAGATCGTTTGGCGGCAGCTGGTCATGAAGGAAGTTTTGGTGTCACTACTTATTCCTCACCACCAGACTTTCTTTCCTCTTTCCTCCTGGATGATGTGGTGGGGGTCAGCTTCCCAAGGCTGATCCCGGGTTAGTTTTTATTGTTTTGTTTTATTTTCTTGTTCCTACCATGAATGAGTTAGGAAACGTTTTATTTTTGTATTTCACAATTTTAGATGGAAGTACTTCTAAAAACTGCCATATATAAAGGAGATTGGTCTTGAATTACTACCCATTCTAAGGAAAAGGCCCATCAATAAATGCATTCCTTAGCCCAACAATTGTTTATGCTTTCCTCTTCTTCATTTCATTTCATTTCTCTATTTCTTTTTTCTCTTTGAAATATGTCATGGGAATTTTATTTCAACAATTATTTTCTAGTACGCAAAAAAAATAAAATAAAATAAAATTTAGTACTACTATTCTATCAATTAAAAAAAAACTAGAAAAATATAATGTTACTAGTTTTAGACCCGTACTTTACACGGTTTTTTTATTTGGTTTCGTCACTTTTATATAGATATCGAATTTTTTTTACAGATTATTACTTTAATGAATATATAAGTATTGAAATTTAGTCTAATAATTTGTTTAATATTTAACGTATTACAATATTAAAAAATAATGAACAATTTAATTAATATTATTAAACACTTCTTTAAATTAACATTTTGGATACAATACAGATTTTTCTTTAAAATTTGGGTGAATTCGAAAAATAAGACTACACGTATAAAAGAGAAACCAACTAACCAAAAAGAAATTTCTCAAGTAAAGTTGACATCGAATCAATGCCACTCAAATTCCAAAACCCATATTAAATGCACACAAGACCTTCCCAACCCTTCCAAATTGTCTCCATAACTGCAACTGATTCCCGAATTTTGACTTGTGACAACTAATCCCCTTTAACTTATTTATTTGGAACAAATAACCACTCAAATGGGTTAATATTTGACTATCAGTTTTAAACTTCCAAAATTTTAGTAAATTCTACGTAAGATCGTAAATCTTTGACTATCATTTTCAAACTTTCAAAATTTTACAGCATTACTTTAATATAATGGGCTTAACTTGAAATATAGAGTTGTTTTGGATGCAACTCTTAAGTAAATTTGATCTTTTAAGATCTTCAAATAACTATAAACTATATGAAAAAGAAACAAAAAGTACATGCTTATTTTGAATCTAAGAGTAATTAAAATATATTCCAACCGAGATCATATATCCATAAAAGATTTTCACTAAAATATATTCCTTGAGATAGTGCACAATGCAGATAATAAAAGATATAAAAGTATATTTTTCTAAGAAAAGAATTTGCACAAAAATCTTAATAAACCGAAGCACCCATGAGTCAACAAAAGACCTCATATTGAACCCATTTCTCCCCTAACCCATAACTGAAAGCTATTCTTCATGGCATAGGAATGAATCTATAGATAAATAGTTTGGTTGGACAGGTCATGGGATCATGTTAACACATTCATACCTGCGTAAAAAATATGGTCATGTTAACACATTCACATTCTGCTAAATCAGAATAATGATGAGAATTATGATAGTAAGCAATGGACATGATATTGAAGATGAAGGAAACAGAAACAAAATCAAGAATGCAACTTCTGCAAATCTGTAATAAGCTGAATTAGAATATCAATTGAAATCATGATGACGATGAAAATTCAACTTCCACGAATCTGTTTGCATTTTCATATATGATGAATCAGAATAGCAATTGAAATCATTATAATGAATTGAAGACAACATCATTAAAGCTAAAAGAAAAACAAACAAAATCATGACTGCAACTACTGCAAGCGGATCTTAAAACGCCCTTAACTAATTTTGGGTTAAAACACCCTTAACTAAGGCTAAAAGCGGAGCTTAACCTTAATTATGTGGTAATCATGTTTAACCTAATTAAGCCATGTTTATCCTTTTAAGAACTAACTTATGATTCTTAATGCTTGTTGGAGATGGACCAAATCCTAACTCGAATACAATTAATCGTTTATATTGACTGTGATTAAATTGATTAATCAAAACTCATAAGTTGGACCTAATGACCATTTTGTGTGGCTTATAAGTTTTCTAAGGTTTTTCATGAATCTTATTATGATCTTAGATTTATTACTTGAGCCGGACTAAAGTGAAGTAGTAAATCGAATTCGTTTCTATAATGTCTCCTTTTCTCGCAGTCAAAATGGGCTAATCTAAATCCTTAATAGTATTGTACTTGTAGGGTCTGTTTGAGATATTTTTACTTTTTTTATTTATTTATTTTGCATGAAAAATAATACGTAAATAAATTTATCCATTTGTTGGTTATTATTGATTTTAGTCCCTATATGGAGTTTTAATATTTATTTTGGTCCCTATTTCGATTTTGTTCTGCTGGCTATCTATGATTGGTTGTAAATTAGGGTGGACAAGGCAGTTAAGTGGGTCGCGATGCACGCTATCAATCAAGGAATGCATAATGGCTTATAAGCGGAGAAGAGGCCCAACGGTCTGTAAAGAAAGACCTTATCCTTCAATCCGGAAGCTCCAAACTCGGTCATGGCGTCCTTAATGGCGAGAGCTCTGCCGATGATCCCTCAAGCGCTCAACTCTTCTTCTTCTTCTGGCTTAGCCTCCTCTCGATCCGAAACCCTAGGCGTTTCTCTTTCCCATTCAACTCCTACTCTTTCTCTCTCTGCTACTTCCTCTTCACCCATTCCACTCGGTAAATAATTTTTCTCTCTGGCTTCAAATTTATGTTCTAAACATTTTCCTCCATTATGTTCTAAGCATGTTATTTTAGTTCTAATTGATAATCTTCTGGTTCAGTTTACTGTGGCAGAGGCGACAGAAAGACAGAAAGAGGGAAGCGATTCAATCACTCTTTTGGCAACGTCAGTATCTTTATTGTTTCTGATTGAGTTAATTAATCTTAAGATTAACCTTGCAGAAATTGTTTTTTTCATTTCCTATATATAGGCGAGGCCTCGCAACAAGAAGAAAGGCAGAGGGCCACCGAGGATTCCAGTTCCTGCAGCTCCACCATCAAAAGATAAATTTGAAGATGTGGGTGAAGTTGTCAAAATTGAAATCGATGAATAGATGAGTTAAATTCAGTTCTTTTATTTAGCTCGTGTAATTTTCTATAACCTTGAATTTTATTTTCCTCTTTCTTAGCTTTGTATGCTGTGCATTGTCTATTACAATATTCCATCATTTTTCTTGCAAGTGAATTACTTTTCTTAGAGGTTAGTAAATTTTAAGCCTTGAAGAGTTTATAGTGACTATGTTGATAAGGGAAGGGAAGATTGATTTACTGGTTGCTTTCATGTGCATAGTTCAGATGAATTTAGATATGCATTTGATGTCTATGATTGTAGTTATTGAATTTCCCCTTCATTAATGTTTTAATATTTAGACATGAGGCATTTTGCTTTACTGTCACAGTATTTGAATTTTGTGACAAGTGATGGACAGTTTTAGTTAGAAATAATCTTAATTTTAGATGAAGATATTATAACAGTAACACTTACTATAATTACTTAGATGTTTTTACATTCACATATCACTGTAGTAATGATCTTTTTAGTAATTTATCCAAATTATCTGTTCGAGTCTCGTTAGGCATCCTTTAGGTGGATCACTTCCAATTAAAGTTTAATGTACATTAGGATTCGAACTCCAAACATCTAGCTTAAGAGACTTGATATCTTTAACTGCTGACTCCAACCATAATTGGTAAGTAGTAGTGCTATGTAATTGCTAGGCTTTTTATTATTCTTCATTGGGTTTTACTTAGGAGCACAGCCAAATGAGGATAGCCATTACTTGAGTACCATACTCTTAAGGATCAACGGATTACAAAATTCACCACAGATTCTTCAGTTTAACTAGAACAGCATATGCATTCTTTATTATTTATTTGATTGATTTTTTAGTTCTGGAACTTGATTCACCAAGTTCTAATCTGTGTTGCTGCATATCCATTTCTAGCTATTTGAAGATGCAATTCTGATGCCTACTGCATTCTCTAATATCAAGGGTCCTTCATGTCCTTGGTCACTGAAACTACATTGCCTTTCAAAGATTAGGCAATCATCTTCAACACAAAACTAAAGCTGTTTGCCTTCAATTCCTTTTCTGGTTTTTTTGTTTCTGTGTTACATTTTCTTTTTGGAAAATTTAAACTAGATAAACCGTTGAAGAAAACAAGTAGAAAGTTATCTCTTTCCTTTCTGTTTTTGAAGATGTTATAAATAGCTAAAACAAGTAAAATTTAATTGAATAGAATTTAGGAGGGTGGGGTTTATAAGAGAATATGGAGGGTTAGAAACCCTTCAAATTGGGGTGTTTGGAAGGGTAGGTATGGCTTCATTTAAACAAAGTTATCCTCTCTTGTTTTATAATATTTTAATATATATATAGTATTTAATATTTAAGTACTTTAATAATCAATATTAATCTATAAAAAAATTAAAATAATAATTTCAAAAAAGGATAATTAAGTACTCTTATTAATAATTCATTTTTTTTTAAATTAAATAAACCATTATGATCGCATCCCTCCTTCCAAAGCATGACAAGAAAGAGTCAAATACCATTTTTGTCAAATAACTGTTAGCTCAGTATATTATGTTTTTGGTTAGCTGACGGTGTAAAATGACAGATAAAGACATTGTAAAGTCTTTATTTGGGATAGTAATTAGGGTTATAAATGTCCTTCAAAAAAGATATCTAACAATAAGCTAATTGAAAAAGTTCATAAAATCAGCTTTTTAGATCCAATAAGCTTTTTCAAACCTCTATTTAGCAAACACAGCTATTAGAGATTTGAGTAGTCAAAACCTCTAAAGTGGCTCAAACCTCTAATTTTTATTCCAAAAACTCTTTTGTTTAGCAAGATAATTATTCCAAGTGAGTAGGGTTGAATAGCTTCTTTTCATAAAACTGTGTCCCATATTGCATAATGCAGAAAACTATTTATTAATTAATTTATGAATTGTTTAATTTCACAACATTGAGCTCTTTAATACTCTTTATTTCAAAGATAGTTTATTTACACTCAATAAAAACAAATATAACCATTCTATTACAAACAGAATCAAACAATTCTTTTAAGGAGGTCAGCAGGACTAGTTCCAGATGTTGGATGTACACAACCATGGATGAATAAAATAATATTAAACCTTAAGCAGGCTCCTGGTTTTATCTTTTGTTATTATCAGTAGCTAAACCTTGCTTAAAAATTTGAGGCCGTACAAAAAAAAAAGTCATTATTATATCCGATTTTCTTGTTTCCTTAGTGTTCCTTTTGTTCTTCTGTTTCATCTTTTATTCAATCAGTAATCATATGGAAGAGAAGAAGGATGACATCAGAGATAGTAGAAGTGAAAGACCAAGAAGGCAGTAGTAGTTTCATCAACACAGAGGCTGAAAAGGAAAGAATCAGAAGCATAATTCTCTATCAAAAATCAATTTATTGGTCTTCATCTTCTTCGTCGTCCTTGTCCTTGTCCTCGACTTCAGCTGCTTCCTCATCCAAAAATTGCACTAGTTTGCTAGACTTGATGCGAGGCGGGGACACATCTCTCAGGAGATTGTTTGATATGGAGCATACTAGTTTGGGAACCCATTTTCAGGACTATTCTTGCTCCCCTATTACAAAGACTATACCTTTGTGGGGAAGCGAAACCGACAACGACAACGAGATGGCTGATCCATGGGCAGGAATCAAGCAGGCCAGGACTCTCCACAGTTTTCTAAATCATGGAGTCAGTAATTTTGCTTCTTCTGGTGCTAGCTCCGTGAAACCAGAGCCCGAATTGAAGGATAAAAGGATTAGAATAGGCAGGAAAAAGTTGTCCAGAAAAAGTTCATTTAGAAGATTGCCTGGCTTTTGTTTGTGGAGAGGCACAAGATTTAGATTAGGGTTGAGACTAAAACGGCTTAGGGTCCTGTTCCGCGGTAAATTGTTATGAATTTTCATACAAATTAAACAAATTCAAACTATTAATTCGATTTCTTCTTTTATTCCTTTTCTGAAATCTGTTATATACACTGAGATGAAAGAATAAAATAGAATCAAGAAATAATTTATACTCATCTTCACTTGATAACTCTTTAATCCATCAGTAGCTGTGTACGTATTCACAGATGATACAATGCTCCGAGATTAATGTTGCCATGACGCTGCCTTCTTCGATTCTGATTTTGCTGCTTTGCCTGTTCCATAAATGTACCCCATAAGTATCTCCACTGAGCTGCTTCAGCTTGGCCTTTACCCATTTTGATTCAGCACGGTTTTCTGGTTTCTTGAATAAACCATCAATCCTAGTCCAACCAACCGGGTAAAAGGCCATCGGGGGCAAGACTGTGAAGTTATATCCTGGTGTTCCGGTGACTTTCTGTACGACTCTGGAGACCAAATAAGGACCGTTGTGGCCCCATTTATTCCCATCAAAAGTTGCAGCAAATTCCTGAATGAACCTGAACAAAAGAGGGTGATTCATGTCAAACACCAATACAGCATTGTTCAGTCTGGTCCAGTTTTTAGAATCCGGATGCACACTCTGTGCTCCAATCGAATTCCGCAACCCTGTGAAGCTTTTCAGGACAATGAAATCTGTGTCCAAGTATACGCCTCCATACTTATACAAAACTGCAAGTCGGATAAGATTGGAAAGGTTCTGAGGCAATGGAATTTCGCCAGGATCCTTGTTTCCGCTCTTGAGGTCATCAAACCAAGCTTGTGCTGGTGTTTTTCTGAAGAGAAATTCCAAGTGAGGTTTCACTGCAGTGACCTTGAAGCCGCGATCGAGGAGGGGCTTGAGGATTCTGTAACCATGTGAGGAATCCAATGATTCTGATAGAATCATTAAGCATCCATTTGGATGGAGTTTGAAAAGTGTCTCTATACCCAAGAAATCTCTTCCTCCAAAAGATGCAGCAGGAGAAATCCATGTCATAAAAAACTGAAGCTCGCAGTTATTGTTAAAAAGTTCATGAATTCGCCTATGAAATCTTGTTCGAGATGAGTTGTTTGAGTAGAAAAAATGATGATGCTCGGTAAGCTTGTTTCGGAACCATTTAATTCTTTCTTCTTCTGTAAGATTGAAGGGAGGGATTAAAGAATAGAGATTGTGATGAGTATGAACATGATGAATATCTTCCTTTGTAGAAAGTAATTCGATAGTTGACTTTACATGAAGTAGTTGTGGAACATGAGCAACTTCATTTACAGAAGAAGAAGAAGAAGAAGAGTGCAGAAAATCATTATAGAGTAGAGAGTGAGCAAAGAAAAGAAAGATTAAAGCAGTAATTAGAATGAGAGAGAGACTAATTTTCTTTGCATCTAAAAACTGAGGAGATAATTTGAGTTTTCTCATGACGAAAATACTAATAGAGAGAAAGAAACAAAAGAAAAATGCATGGAAATGAAACAAATTTTCAAGTGATGAGTTAGAATTTTCAAATTTAAATGTCAAACATGAAATCATAAGGCAATATAGAAATTAGAAAGTAGCCGCCACGCGTATGGTTTATTCTAATTAGTTGGTGTTCAACTTCAACCATGACTAATCTGCAGCTCTTACTACTATAATTTAAAAGAAATTATATTCTTCTCTATCCTTATTTTCTTACATACAATAAATTAATGATATTCTGATTACATGTTTCCCCACAGGTTTCGTGTTAGTCTTACAGACATTTCCGAAGACGATATTTGTCCATTTCATTGCACGTTATAAGCATTCATTTTTTATTTCGATTTTCAAGATTTTTTTTAAATAATTATACTATTTAATCTTTCTGTTTTAAAAATAATAATATAATCTCTAATTTTTTCCCTTTCCAAGTTTTTTTTTTTAAAACAGAAATTGCATTAATCAATTGCTCAAAGCATTATTACAAATCAAAGGCTAAATAATACTCGGGCTAACATGAAACAGAACCATAGGTGACTAAAGATCCCGAGCCCATCTTGCCAATTCATATGCTACTCTATTCCCCTCCCTTCCAATAAAATGGAAATTGCACAGAGAAAAGAGTTAGCCAAAGCCAAAACATCCAAATATAAATAATAAAGAGATGAGTGGAAATAGGACCTTTAGCTAAAACATCGATGACCATCTTGGCATCAGACTTGACACAAATGGCTTCTAGATTGCAGTTCTTAGCCATCGTTAGTCCTTTACGGATTGCGTGTAACTCGGCAGCCTCTACCGAGCAGCAAGATTGCAGCAGTAAGCCAGCCGAGGCAATGGCCTATGCTAACGAATCCCGAATGACCACCCGGCTCTTGCGGAAAGGCCATTGTCTTCCCATGCAGTATCACAGTTAAGCTTAGCAACGCCATTGGGACATGGATCGGCCGCCAACAAGTCCGAGTTCGGATAATACTTAGTCGTGAGAACTTGGAGCAAAGTGAATCCGATTTTATACAATGCGCCAAATCTACTTTGCCAGAAGCGCAAGGTTAAAAAGACTTGAGCTTTTGACTGACAAAGAGCATCCACTTACAAAGAGCGTCCCATTTACTAGTAGTTAAGAGCCATTACCACCGCACCAAAAGCGACTGATTAAACCTTGAATTTCCGTGTAGAACAACTGTGGAAGAAGGAAACATGACATGTCATATATAGGGATAGATTGTATTACTACTTTAATCGTTCTATTAGACTCAAAAGAACCAAATTAGATTAAATAACTAGCACGAATACCCGTGCAATGCACAGGATGTTGAATAATGTTTCATATTATGTAAAATTTAAAAATTATTATTGAATAATGACACTCAAAAACCATTTCTTTGTAAAAAAAACTCGCTTCGGTTGAAAAATAATTTAGAATTACAGTTTCACATTTGTAAATATAATATTGAGTAAAAAAGAGAAATAAAAAAGGATAATTTTCATATAATAAATAACTAAACAATAACATATCAACCCTTTTAAAATTCCCATTTTTTAATAACACATTAAACATTAGTGATTGTAGTAATGAAAATAATCAAAATTAAGTGACGGTAATTATAATTTTATAGGTTTTTTACACAATTATTATCCAAAATACATATATAAAATTGTTAGAAGAAATTCATTATATCAAAATACATATATGCAGCTTGGTAAAAAAAATAGGTGTAATGCTCAAATCAGTAAAAATCTACCATTATTGGATTAAGGTGTAAAAATATCCCTAACGTTTTAGACCAGGAGCAATTTTATCGCTAATGTCTAAAATGGTGCAATTTTACCTCTAACGTTGATAAATTAGGTTAATTTGAGAAATAATTCATCAAACTGTTTTTGCGGTCATAAATCTTGTTATCTACACTTTACATGTGCATCATTTTATCAGTAACAAATCACAAACATATGTTGGAATGTGAAAAAAAATTAAAAAGAAAAAATACACTGTCTTTGTACGATTTAGACAAAAAAAAAAATCAAAAAAATTCACTGCATTTATAAATATTAAACTCCAATTCTATTATTAAATTATAAAAAAACATGAAATCATTTTGTTAGAACGAATTGATATGCAATTAATACAGAATAAATAACAAAAATATCGGTATTTTATAATAGTGTCTGAAATTGACCCAAATTATCAACATTATGGGTAAATCAAAATCGATATCCAAGTTTATTGTCAATGAAAACAGCTCACGTTCCGTGTTCATTTTCGATATATTACTAAAACACACTCGATTACACAGCTCAAACCTAAAACACTGAGAAAAGAAAAGACTATTGTAACACTGATTGGAAAGAAAAAGATGCTTCAAATTTTCCATATAAAGTTCACCATAAGAAAGGGTGGTGCTTTTGACCCTTGATGTATCACCATTTTTTTCATTATTTTCCATTTTCCCTCTAAATAACCCATGCAAACTTGCATATCTATTGCGATGCAGATTTTCCCATAACCAGACCAAGATTTCCCATAACCAGACCAAGAAAAGAGCTGCTTACCAACTAAACTGGCATTTAAACTTAGGTTACCTGAAATGAAATGGAAGAAAATTAAGTAATATAGAGATTAAAATGTTATATATATACAAAAAAAAAGGGCTATAAAACACCAATTATATGAGCCAAATATATGGAATTTTCTATGAAAATTAAAAAAAAAAACTTGCTTACTGCTCTATTTTCTAACAACAATTTTCATCTGTATATTACATGAGAAAGAGCAAAGAAATTGTGGTGAAGCTCTTAGCCTAGTGGTTGAGAGCTTACATATGCCTTGGGAGGTCATGGGTTCGAATCACATCCGGGTCTGGTGGGGATTTTTCTTTCTTCTTAATAATGTAAGCGCATTGCGCAAATTTTTTTAAAAAAAAGAGCAAAGAAATAGGTTTCCAATCATCAAAATATTTTTTCAACTTGACTTATCCAAGTAACAACATAGACTGATGAGTTGTAAAACCAAAACATGTTTACTACGTTAAAGGTAAAGAAGAAATAGAACAAAAAGAAAGACAAAGATGAATAACATCAAAAAGGCATCTAATGTGTTTGGTAAAAAATTGAAATTGGACTTGCATTGGCATAAAACATTAAGCCCTTGAACTAAGTTAAAAGCACAAGCTAGATATGAGCTTTTGACACCAAAATGCTTACTTTTTGTTTTGTTGAATACTGTATATCAGTTATGGTAAAGCAAACCAAAGGGAAATCCATACAGATACATATTTTTGTATTCTTCAACATATAATGTCATACAAAAATATAAATCATAAGTAGCAAGATGAAAAAGGGTTGTTGAAAAACCTGATTAAACGCAGTATTAGAATTCCATCTAACTAGAGATCAGTTAGCAACAAATTTGAAGGATAAGCAACTATCCTGGAAGCTACATAAGAGTATTCAGAGAGAGTGAATTTATTTTGACCAATGCCAATATACCTAAATTTTATCCTATGAAGTGAATTTATTTTGTCTAGCATTTGATTCACATTGGATGGAAAGCAAAGAAGAAATTGAAGAATGAGATCCTAACGACCAAGCTTTAATCCAAGAATAAGAGTTGAATATGTGAGAAAAAATGATGGTTTTGGGAATAAAGCTCAATTCACCTTACCATAAATCAATCACTAAAAAGAAAACAATTAAATTAATAAAAATAATCAAAACAAATTCAGATTGTAAATGTAATAACTTATGGGAATAAGAGGTATATGATTTTTATAGAGAAAAGAAATCAAAGTTTGCAATGACTAATCAAATAAAGAGGATCAAATCTTGAAATAGTAGCCTCAAGAATTAAGCCATGGAATATGATTAGAAATCATAATCTTGTAAAAGTAAAAACAATATGTCTAGCTATGTATGCAAGGAAGACATACAAACTAAATAAAAAATATATAAAAAAAAACTGATTAATGCATATCAAAGGCGCAAAATACAGAGATACAGTTCCCTAGAAATTAAGAATTTGAACAGCTGACAAACATTGGAAGGAGGTAACTGGACACAGAAATTCAAAATATAACTATTAACACTTGAAATTTAAAAATGAGGTTGGAACAAAGAAAGTTACCTCGAATTGCATTTGGGCAGAGTTCAGGAAAATTGGGAGTTTCCTTCATCCAATATACCTTTAAATTTTCCATGCATCTCATGACACCTTTAAATTCTCCTATGTGACTTGAACCTCTAGAATCTCTTAATTCCCACCATGTTCCTACACAAAGAAGAAAAAGGAATAAACAAATATGAACGGAAAAGGAAAATGTAATGGATGACCAATTTTAATAAACAAAAGCAAAACTCAAATGAAAATGAAAATGCAAACTTTAAACACACTTCAGAAAATAACTTCAATATATTTACCTAGCAAGAGACTTGTGCTTTGGTGACGGAGGTTTCTCTTTTAATCTGAGCAAAAATAAGGAACATTATTATACAGAAAAGAGAAATATAAATGAACCCTTAGTGCTAAGAAAATAAAATCTAGCAAATCGTTCCAACTGTAATTTATGCAAATCAAATTTGAGAAAAGAGACTGCAATTCATCACTGCCACAAAACCAAAAAAAGTCAAAAGTCTTGAAAGTTAAAATGGTACTTTACAAATCAGGATACCTGTAAAATCAAAATGAAATATGAATATGAAAATCTCGTTTCTGGACTGAAGGAGGCAAGTTTGATAAACTTTGATTTCTCCAGTAATATCTTTAGCTTCAAAGGTTGCATAATACTTTAAATATGAATAACCAAATACGTACATAACTCTTACAAATTCCAGATTCCCACCCTGCATTAATCCATCATCAATTTATTTAAAAATTCATAACATTTAGATATAAAAATCAATAATTAAGAAATAGAAAGAAAAGTAACCTTGAGATTATGTTGGTGAACAACATACTTGACAGAATTCTCACACTTTGAATCGAACGGACGTGTACCTTGGAGATCCACCGCCCGGAGTAAACTGCAACCGTCTTTAGTGAATATAGGAAAAGGTTGGCTGCCTTTGAATGGTATGATATCAAACCCCTAAAATAAACAATTAAAATTAAGGGTTTTGCTGCTCAAAATCAATATGAGAAAATCAAAATCTACCTCGCTAGCGGCATATGATTCTTCGTATTTCGATAAACTTTACGATTCTTCATCCATCTCGAACGCTTCAAGGAGATCTTTGTAGAATTGTTTGTGATCGGCGTCATCTCTGTAGTCTTCTTCCTCGGACTCTTCGGAAATAGGTGATGGCTGTTTAAGGAGTGAATCCAACAACTCCGGTAAATCGCTATAAGTTGAAAAGATCTTATTCTTGCGTTGAGAAATCATAAACCTGGGAAAAGAAAACAATTAAAAGAAATACCCATGAAAATCGCAACTCCATGAACAGATTTGGAACAATGATAGATGAGAAATTCACTCACCAAGCATATGAATCCTAGGAGATGAGAAACAAATTGAATGAAAATCATCCCGTGCAGTTGTGGAAAGATAAAGCAGAACGTGTGAGTACGTGATAGAAACGGCTAAGCATATCGTGAGAAGAAAAAACCGTAGGAAGGAGAAACCGTAATAGTGAGAACAACTCTAGGGGAAATAGAAATTTGAAACGATAATAAGGAAATAAGCAATTACTAACATAAAGACACCTCAGCAATTAATACTCTAAAAACATGACACGTCATCTATTTTTCTACTTATTTAGTATATTGTATAGATAGATGACAAGTAATAAAATAATTATTTTTCTACTTTATGTTTTTTCCCTAAATAATATTAATCTCTGGGGTGTATATATATAATAATTGATTTATTAATTTTGTATAAGCATAGAGCTTTAATTTAGCGGCATAAATTTTATTTTAGATAAAGGTTATGCTTACTTTGTTTTTAACAAAGTAAGTCTTATTTTGTGTGTTTTCACCATTGGATTAATTTTATACACAATCATCCAATGGTGAAAACACACCAAGTAATGGTACTTTGTCAAAAACAAAATAACAATAGAAGGTACCTTTATTTTAGGGAAACGTACAAAAATAAACCTTGTGGTTACACCCATTTTCGAACAACACACACGTGGTTTAAAAGTTTGCAAAGTGGTACCATGTGCTTCATTCCGTTAGCAAACACATACCAAATTGACTAACGGTGTTAAAAGTCAAAGGAAAAAGAGTTAATTTAGTCCTTATATTTATTCATTTTATAAATTAAACCCCCTTATTATCTAATTATCATAAACAAACCCCAAAATGAAAAATAAAAATCAATTTCACCATCTTCTCCATTTCTCCTTAATTTTTTTTCCTTCTCTCTCTTCTCTCTCATCTTTCTCTCTCTAAATTAATAAAGCATTATGCTAGAAATTCAGTACCATAAATCGTTAATTATGCACAACAAAAAAACCCAATTTAATTTCTTAAATCTTCTCCACTTGAGCCTGGACAACTTCCCTGATCGGAAACAACAAACTTGTTCTTCTTTCAATAGGAAAACTGAATTTCATTATCTTTCAACAAATCTTCAATCAACCTCTTATCCCTTTCAGGCTCTTTACTCTCACATTCAATCTCACAACTGCTTCCAAATTCATAAATAGTCATCAACCTCCAGCATTAGCCCTTTCCAATCAAACACTTGTCTTACATTCCTAAACCCACCCAATCCCACAAACCCTAACTCTTTCTCTTTAACGCCAAATTCCTCTCTGAATCTCCTCATTATATTTGAGCTCTCCAACGATCCCAATCCCCATGGCTCCGACCAAGTGTTCAATTAGCGGGTCAAGAGGCTCTTCTTCCTCCTCAACGCGACTGATACCATTGGAAATGACGGGCTTGGCTTTCAGGGAGAGGACACAATGAGAATCTTCATTGTAAAAGAGGATTCGGAGAACGAGGAGGTTTGAAGTTAATTGGGAGTTAGGAGTGTCGAAAAAGAAGTTTTGTTGAGCTAATGTTTTGGTGTGGAAAGGAGAGAGGAGGGAGGACAGATTTTGGTGGGCAGTTGAATCTGGGAGGCGGAGTTTAACTTCGACTTCCATTATCAGAATTGAATTGAATTGATGATACCTCCTTCCAATAATTCAGTTGAAAATATAGTGAAAGAGATTCAGGAACTACTGCAGGAGGGATTACGACAGCTTTTGCAAAAGGGGGAAGATAGAGATTGGAATTTCAATCCAAATTAATTTAGAGAGGGAAAGATGAGAGAGGAGAGAGAAAGAAAAAAAATCAAAAGAGAGATGGGGAAGATGGTGAAATTGATTTTTATTTTTTATTTTGGGGTTTGTTTGTGATAATTAGATAATAAGGAGGTCAATTTATAAAAATAAATAAATATAAGGACCAAATTAACTCTTTTCCCTTTGACTTTTAACACCGTTAGTCAATTTGGTATGTGTTTGCTAACGGAATGAAGTACATGGTACCACTTTGCAAACTTTTAAACCACATGAGTGCAGTTTGAAAATGGACCAAACCACAAGATTTATTTTTGTACTTTTCCCTTTATTTTATTATTAGAAAAAATGAATGAAAAACATTTCATAAATTAGTACAACTATGTAAAATTATAAATGTAAACTTGTTTTTATCTCTAGTAACTTTATGTATAAATTATTAAGATTCACAATAATATTTAATATTAGTTTTAAAAGATTATATTAAATAATGAATAAAATAAGAATAAAAATTTAATAGAAAAAATAATATATATTTTTTTTATACTAATTTAGGGTTAGGCTATGCTTACTTTGTTTTTAAAGTAATGCTTACTTTATAAAAAAGGCAAAAAGCATCCTGAGGCCCCTGATCTTTCATTGTTTGGTGCATTAAGCCATCGATCTTTTATTTAGACACATTGAGCCCCTGATCTTTCACCATTTGGTACATTAAGCCCTCGATCTTTCATTTAGACACATTGAGCCCTTGATCTTTCATATATGGGTGTATTAGGTCCTTTCATAAATCAATTAATATATAGGTTTATTAAGGGCATGTTTGGTTAGGTTTATATAACTGCAGCATTTCGCATTTTCTCTGGACACTGCAACATTTTGGAGCTTTTCATGAAAAGCTATTTTCATGAACAGTTGTTTGTAGTTACTTGTCATTGATAAAATTACCCTTCTTATTTCCACAAAATGTTCTTTAATTTTAACATTATTTTTATTTTTAGAACATAATTATCGAAAAACAAGGTTTTATTGTGTTCAATAAATTTTTTATTTTTTATTTTTATTAATTTTTATTAATTTGTATAATATATTTTTTATTTTAGAATTTGTTATTTTTAGAACATCATTTGTTGTCACACCAAACATGCCCTTAATAAACCTATATATTAATTGATTTATGGAAGGACCTAATACACTCATATATGAAAGATCAAGGGCTCAATGTGTCTAAATGAAAGATCGAGGGCTTAATGCACCAAATGGTGAAAGATCAGGGGCTCAATGTGTCTAAATAAAAGATCGAGAGCTTAATGCACCAAACAATGAAAGATCAGGGCCTCAGGATGCTTTTTGCCTATAAAAAACAAAGTAACCATAACCTTTACCTCTATATATATATATATATATATATATAGGAGAGAGCTCTTGTGAGAACTGGTGAGAACTCACCTTAGGTAAGAACCACCCAAAACTACGTCGTTTTGAGTAGAAAAATTTAAAAAAAAACGCTGCTGCTTGGGGGGATCAAACCTGAGACTCTATGTTTACACTCCACACAACTTACCACTGAATCAATTAATTTCCTTGTAACTTATGTCGCGCGCTGATTAATATACCATTGCCCTTTTAGTTTCTATTGTTTAATTTTGATGCATGCACTTATTAATATCGATTAAATATGCATAATAATAAATTATTAATAGAAAAAAAAGAAATGTGCATAATAATGAATTATTAATAGAAAAAAATGTAAGAACATGCTATAATTTCTTATTTATTTAATTCATTTTTTTTAACTGAAGGTTGGGACGCGCAGGCTGGCCGGACATCCCAGCTAGGCTGGCACCCCCAGCGTAGCCTGCAACCAGAATATTATTAATAAAAAGAAAAAAGAATACATAGGGAGAGAAAGCGAAAGAAAAAAGAAAACAAAGAAGGTTCACCTAAAGCGAACGTGAGCTACATTACATATATCATCAAAAACGAAACTCTGACAAGGGGGCGGAGCAGATGTCCACCACATCTTCGAGATTGCTGATAGTCCAATGTTTGCTAACCGATCAGCATATTTATTTAATTCATTTATATTCTTGTAATTTATATTTTAAAATGTTAAGGACGATGTTCTAAATATTGTTACATATGTTCTAAATTTTATAATTTGGGTTCTAAAAATTAAGTATAATGTTTAAAAAAAAAAGATATATGGACCATTTTTACATTTGTTCTATAATATAATTTATAACTCATTTTCTAAATAACATAACGTATGTTCTAAAGTTTATATTTTGTGTGCCAAAAATAAAGTATAATGTTCTAAAAATATCAGTAGATATCTCGATCGTTTTTTCATTTGTTCTATAATATAATTTATAACTCATGCTAAAAAACATAACGTATGTTCTAAAAAATATGTCGTACGTTCTAAACTTCATAGTTCGTGTTTTAAAAGTTAAAATATATGTTCTAACGTTTGTTTTAAAAAAATATATAGTTTGTGTTCCAAAAATTTAGTATAATGTTCTAAAAAAATCAGTAGATATCTGGATCGTTTTTTCATTTGTTCTATAATATAATTTATAATTCATGTTCGAAAAAACATAACAAGTGTTCTAAAAAACATAACGTATGTTCAAAAAAATATGTCGTACGTTCTAAACTTCATAGTTCGTGTTTTAAAAGTTAAAATATATGTTATAACGTATGTTTTAAAAAATATATTTTCTTATATAACATAAATTACAAAAATATAAAGAAATTAAATAAATAAGAAATTAGAGCATATTTTTGGATTTTTTTCTATTAATAATTCATTATTATGCACTTTTTTTCTGTTCATAATTCATTATTATGCATATTTAATCGATATTAATAAGTGCATGCGTCAAATACTAAACAATGGAAGCTAAAAGGATCGTGGTATATTAAGCAACGCGCGATATTATAAACAAAAAAAAAGCAATTGGTTTAGTGATAAGTAATGTGGAATGTGGATGAAGAGACCCAGGTTCGAATCCCCTAGATAGCAGTGTTTTTTATTTTATTTTCCTATCAAAACTACGTAGTTTTGGGTGGTTCTCATCTAGGGGAGGGTTCTCACTTGATCCCTCCCCTATATATATATATACTAGCTAGTATATTAGATAGAAATATAAAGAACAATATTTTTCTTTTTACTTATTTTTACTAATTCTATTTACAGAAATCAATTAAGTTAATGCATACCCTCACGGGGTGTTTGTTTGAAAGGATTTAGGAGTTGAGATAGGGATAAAAAAACACGAGATAAGTTATCTCGTGTTTGTTTGGGAGATAGAAGAGTGAGACAGACGAGGGATAAGTCTCTTATCCCTCAAATCCTATACCCAAAAGGGGGTGGTATAAGGAGGTGAGATAAGCTCATACGATTTTAATAGGATGGAAAAGTCCATCTTATCTCTCAATTTAATGTTATATAGTTTAAATAAGATTAAAATAGTAAAATGTATTATTTTATCTTTATCCCTATCCCGCGTACCAAACATAGAATAATAATTCTCGCCTATCATATTTTTATCCCTATCCCAACAATTTATCCTTATCCTTATCCCAACTTTTATCCTTATCTCTATCCCAATTGAATATCAAACGTCCCGTCAGAGACCAATCTTTCTCGGCTGATCATTATTTTGTATTCAAAGCTAAAGTATCTTCTAATTTCAGTTCTTCTAAGAATGGTTAGATAGTTAGGTTGTCTCTTATATGGAGCTAGAAATTTCCATTTTTGAATTAGAAAACTTGATAAACTTCTCCAAATAAAACTGATATAAAGATTATCTAAAATTCACGTATTATACTAAAATATAATATTTTATTTTTTAATTTATTTATATCATTTTAAACAACTTTTATTAATACACTTAAGAAACTTTAAAAATTACCACAATAACCCACAAATCATTATTTTATATATAATTTATTTTCACCTTAAATATTATCATAAACATAAACCAATAATAGATAACTAAATCATTTTATATTAAAAAAAATGTTAACCATTCTAAGAAGGTTGTCAAAAACTAATACTCCTACTTTGTTTGAAAATTTCAACACTCATACGGTTACTTCAATAAATGAAACTCTTCAAAATTGTTAAAATCATTGTTACATTACCAAATACTTTTTTAAATACCATCTATTGGAAATGGTTACGCAGTTCCAAGGAAAAAGATTGACCAATGAATAGAAAGAAAAATATGGCAGCCCCTTCATCTGCCAACAACCAAGACATGAGTTGGGATAATATATATAAAACAATTTAGACGTTAAACATTTTCATTATTAATATATTTCTAATTAAATGATGCACCAAATAAACACACGAATTAAAATATTTATAAGTTGCTCATAAGGTCCGATTTCTTTCATTACTTCTATAATTAATTACTCTCTCTATTATTTCACAGATGGGATGTCACTACTAATACCCATTACTTTATATGTGTAAGCTCAATAAATGATTAAATGACTAGAATTGATTTATATTTAATTAAGTTGAAAATCAACTTACCAATTTTTTTAAGAATGCTAAAAAAAAAATACATGAAGGATTATAATCGATAAATACTGAATGGAAACAGATTTTTAGGTTCTTAAGGCGCAAAAATACATTGAGATTATTGTAGTGGAAGAACATAAATAATGATCATGTATTACTGGTTATGCATTGACTACGCTGAAGTCAATCAAAAGATACGATGATCCATGAACTAAGAATGAACTATTGAGACTGAGAGAGAGAGAAGGCGTGGCGATCGAAGCAGGGATAGGAGAGGAGAGGAGCTGACTTTTTCTTCTCTCACTTCAATGTTAGGTTAGGTATTACTTTTGTTGTGTGTATTAGGGTTAAGATATAACTAGGTTCAGGGGCGGAACCAAGGGGTTTGGAGTGGGCTCGAGCCCCAACAGGCCGCTGGAGAATTTAGAATTTTTTTTAGTAATGGTGTTTGGTAATATTTTGGAGTCAATTATATTGACTTTATGTAGGATTATTTCAATGTTTAGAGGTGGATGAGATGGTTAAGGATGCTTACTTTTATTTGAGAGGTCCTATGTACAACTCCCTCCAACCTCATTTTCTTTTAAAAAGTCATATTTAATTTTCTATTAGTTCAATACTAGTTTCTAAAAATAATAACATTTTTACAATTTTAACACGTTAAAGGCTAAAAAAATTGTGCCAGCCCTAACGGGCTGGACTTTGAAAATTTACCATCAACCGCACGGTTAATTTCGATTTTTTTTTGACGTTTGAATTTTTTTTTACTGATATGTTTGAGCCCCGGATCATCTAGGGTCATGGTTCCGCCACTTACTAGGTTAGTTAGGGTTAACCCAATAACTCATTAACCCATCCTAATTGTGAAAATAAAAATGTGGTTCTAAACAATTTTAATTTTTGGACTTTTTATTTTGAGATCGTCAACAATCATTTTAAGACGTCAATTGAAGTTTAGTGGTCATAATATTAAAAAGTGTAAAATTAAGTGACTTATATTATATATTTTGAATTTAGTGGTTATAACGTGAAAATGAGTAAAGTTCAGTAGCCATGAGAGTAATTTACCTCAAAGGTAAAGGCAAAGATAAAGGAGAAGGCCTATATGAAAACTAAAATGAAGATATTTAGGCTAGAGTGGTAGAGTTAAAGGAAGTAAGGTTAACTAAATTGAATGAGTTTAAATCACAATATCCTGTAGTTAAAGATGATCAAATATTGACTGCGGATATCAGCCATATAAACGAGAGAAAAGACAAAGATAAACATAAAAATAAATAAAGTTCTATGGCTATGAGTGTAATTTACCCCAAAGGTCAAGGCAAAGATAAATGAGAAGACGGACATGAAAAACTAAAATGGAGATGTTTATGGCTAGAGTGGTAGAGTTAAAGGAAGTAAGTTGGACGAGTTGAAATTACAATATCATGTAGTTAAAGATCATCAAATATTGACCGCAAACATTAGCCGTGTGAATGAGAGAAACTCGAGGATCATTGTTTTTTATTTGTTGCAATCAATGACAAATATAAAAAGAGAGAATTACAAAAATAAACTTATGGTTTGATTGATTTGCAAAAACAATTCTCGTGATTTAAAAGTTAGTAAACAATGGTACATACTTTGTGAATTTTGCAGTTAAAGAATATGTGAGTCAATTTTCAACCAAACAATACTTGTGTGTTAGTTTGTTCATTATATAATTCTTTTATTTATATATTATTAAGTGCCCCTAATACTAAAAAAAATACAATACTATATTTTTTAAATAAAAAAACACTTGCTTTAGTTTGTTCATTATACAATTCTTTTATTTATATATTATTAAGTGCCTATAATACTAAAAAAAATCCAATACTATATTTTTTTAAATAAAAATACACTTGCTTTAGTTTTTTTTTTTTGAAACTACACTTGCTTTAGTTTGTTCATTATACAATTCTTTTATTTATATATTATTGGCTTAATGCTTCTCCAGCCCCTTAACTTGTCCAAATTGGTCATTTTACCCCTCCAACTCATCGAATGTCCTATTTACCCCATTAACTCCATAAAAATGGTATTTCTCACCCCCTTAACTTATCCAAATTTATCATTTTACCCCTTCTCAACTCATCGAATATCCTATTTACCCCCGTAACTCCATAAAAGTGGTATTTCTCACCACTTATGATCCTATTTACCCTCTTAACTCCATAAAAATTGTATTTCTTATCCCTTTATAGTAGTAAAAAAAGTTGAAAAGAGAAAGAACGAATAAAAAATACAAATAACAAACACATTAATATAAACAAGTTAAATACATTATATGTAGGGATAATGTACCAAAATAGGTCTATGATTTTTGCGGAAGTATCAATTTAAGTTCAACTTACAAAATAGCATAAATATAGGTTTAACGTTTAAAAAAAGTTATCAATTTAGGCTTCGATAACAGATTGTAAGGGGTGAAAAATACAACTTTTATGGAGTTAATGGGATAAATAGAACATTCTATGAGTTGGGGGGATAAATGGACAAGTTGAGGGGGTGAGAAATGCCACTTTTATGAAGTTAAGGGGGTAAATAGGACATTCGATGAGTTGAGGGGGTAAAATGACCAATTTGGACAAGTTAAGGACTGGAGAAGCATTAGACCAATATTAAATAATGGAAGCTACTAGTACAGTGATAAGCAACGTCCAAGATAAACCAATGTGCACGGTTCGACTTCATGCACCATCACAACCCGAGATCGTTGTTGCCACTTCAGTTCCTCTTTTGTTTGAATTGACTCAATCTGGTTAGCCACTGATCTCATTTGGACTTCCACATCATCATTCCATCTCAAGCTCTGTAAGTGGATTAGGTGTTGCTGGAGGAAACAGAGTTGTTTAGACATGGCTCCAAATTCGTTTCTATGCCATCTCTTTAGGTTGGTGGAGCATGCTGACAACTTATCCCAGATTAGTGTTTGGCCTTTGCTCGAGGATGACCATGATTCGGCGATGATCGATTCACACTGCTGCTGTTTGGTCCAGAAAGATTCAAACCTGAATGGCTTATTAATTGTGATGTCATAACCTTCAGAGTTTAGGAGCATTGGGGCGTGGTCAGAAACGTCTCGGCCTAGGTGATGCACAATAGAGTTAGGGAAGAGATAATCCCATTCCACTATTCATGCAAACCGGTCTAGCCTTTCTCTGATAGCATTTGGGCCCTTTCTACCGTTCCACCATGTGAAGCTAGGTCCCGAGAAACCACAATCAAAGAGGTCACAGTCGCTGAGGCAGTTGCGAAAATCTTCCATAGAGCGTGTGAATCTTGCGTGCTCGCCTTCCTTTTCTGAGGAAAACATGATCTCATTGAAGTCGTCGAAGCTAAATCCATGGGAGCATTTCTCTGCTTTTAAGTTCTCGAATTAGACTCCAGGTTTTGAAAGCGCCTCCGGCCAGCCGTATATTCCCGATCCTCTCCATGCTTTGCCAACACCCTGATTGATAATGAAATGGACACAGTGTAGGGAGAAACCTGATATGGTGAGATCCACAACATTTTTCCACAGTAATAGGAGACCTTTTGATCGACCAATGGCTTCCTTAACAAAGGAGTTGTATCTAGAGAACCTCTGTTTTACTCCGTCAATCTCATTTCCTCTCAGCTTTGTTTCCATCAAGAACAATATGTCTGGGCAATTTGATCTCATTAGATGAGATACCGCACAGACCGTTTGAGGATTGCCCATCCCTCGAACGTTCCAACTTAGGATTTTCATTGTGTGTGACGGGACTGATTCTCAGTCCCCGCCAGATCAGTCCGATAGTGCTCATCAATGCCTTCTCATAGCTTTTTTGGCAAAGGATCAACACTGAATATAGTATGTAGCTCTCGTTGTTCTTCTTGGTCTAACTTTCTCTTTTCTCCTGTCACAGGGGTAGCTATTGCTGCTGCATTATTACTAGTTTTTCCTTCATTTGAGTGTTGACCCCGTGCACGGCTTTTCCATCGATCCTTCCTAGTGGTTTTAGTTTGCTTTTTTTCATTGCTGTGTTGAGGTTGGACAGGAATATGGGTTGCATGGGCTGCTATCCCCTCATTGGATATTATGGGGGCTGTTAGAGGGCAGCCACTAGCAAGCTTTGGGGTTGTCGGGTCATGTTAGGTCAAGGGAGTGCAAATTTCATTAAGAGTGGGATCCACGTGTAGGCTTGTTTCCAGTCCAATCTTTTTTGTTTCATTACCTTGGGTGGGAATAGCCATCATCGAAGTGTAATGGCTGCCTTGTGCATGTGGAGGTCCACCTCCCAATTTAATTGCTGGAGATTTCATTTTTGTCTCACTCACGGTACCTTTCCATGCATCCTTATTCATTAGCGGTGTGATTTTGTCTTGGTCTTCCGTAGTATTAATTGCACCGCTTTGAGTTTCGAAATCCACCTCCATGAACTGTTCGCTATCGGGGCTTGCACCTTCTGCCTTGTCACATGGAAATAATTGTCTGCTAGTGCATTTTTTCTCAGACAAAAATTCAGTGATTTTTTTGATGGAGGTGGCGTCTATTCGGGCTGTTTTGAGCTTCATCGGCGTTGTCCGGAGACTCTGTGCATACGGCTAATCGCCCTCTTCAAAAGTTTCGGGTGCTAAGTGGCATTCATCATAGATATGACCCAGTTTACCACACCAGTAGCAAAAAGTCGGGAGTTTTTCGTACTTAAAGTTCACCCAGACTACTGACCCTTCCTGTTTCTAATCTTTGTATCGCGAAGCAGGGGAGCTTCAATTTTTACCTCGACCTGGGCACAGACATAAGTGTCGCATTAGTGTAAACCCTCTGCGTCTAGTTCTTGGACTTCTCTCAGGCATTGTGCTACTTTGATTATGGAGTCAGGGTCTCGTCGGTTCAAGGGGAGATTGCCGATCCTCACCCAGAAGTTACATGAATCGAACAACAGTTCTGATGGTTGCTCATCGCCGGATAGCTCTCGGAGTATCACTAGTTGCCTTTTGAAGTGCCACGGACCGTCCTTTATCACCCGGTCCTTGTCCTTTGATGAGCCGAACAGACATAAGAACAAACTATTGCCAATCTCTTTTAACTAAAATTCCTAGACTCGCCATGCACCCATGAATGCTTGTGCCATGCCTCTAAGGTTTAGGGGCTTGTTTGATAGTACCTTGCCTACCAAGCTCCGCTGATCCCCTTTTGGAATATTACATGTGGAAGTCGCAGCTAAGTCAATGACTTTATCTTCTGTGTTTGTGATTTTAACTTTGGCTAGCATTTCCTCTAGAGGGGTGTTCATAGTGGATTAGGTAGGGGGTGGTGGGGGAGAGGTGTATTTGCGGGGGAAGGTGGTGAAGGGGTGGAGGAGGTAGTGAAGTTAGGAGATGAGGATATCCAACTAGGTAGGAAAACGCTAGCTGAAGAGAGGAGGGGAGAGGACCACTAAGGGCTTGATTAGATAATTTTGGTGAGGAGAGATTTGAAAGAACTTATTGAATCTAAAAAGTTAATTTAGAAAAAACTGGTTTTAAAAGCTTATTGCTTCATTTCTTTTTATGGACATTTTTACTCTTAATTATTACTTTTTAACCTTAAATTCATGTTTTTATTTGTCATTTTACACAAAACTATTAGCAATCAATTAAATTTTAATAAACAAGTTTAATAGTCAGCTAATCAAATCAGTTAACAAAACTACTCAACGTATTTACATGTAGTTGAAACATCTCATTTATTATTAACACCCTCATTTAATGTTAGTTTTAAGTATTGGTATTGAAATTGTTAAAAAGTGGTATATCCAAGGAGGTAGTTGATTTGGGTGAAACCCTAAAGCTTATAATTTTGGAATTGGAAGCAAGGCCATGTGGTGTGGTTATTAAGCTGCTGCTGCTGCATGCATCATTCCCTAAACTTCATACCCCTTCACTCCAGATAACATTTATTATTTTCTTTATGTTATTCCGAATCTCACCTTTGTGTTTGTACCAATTGACTTATATATATAATTGATATAATTACCACCTAAACTTATATAGTCTTTTTTCACCTTGTACTCATATTTTAACCTATCATACACTGTACACACCTTAAATTTTATCAATTTTGACCTATTACACACTTCAACATGTCAATTTCCTTATCAATTTTGGACATTCAGTTTGTCAGCAAGAATTAAAAAAAAAAAAACCCATTGAAGATTGCCAAATCATCCAGATCCAAATATATGTGTAATAGGTCCAAAATTGACAAGATCATGCATGTGATATGCCAAGTACAAATAAAAGGTACTAAAGAATAAAAAAAGAACTAAGTATGATTATGTATTAAATCTATATATATATTAAATTAATCAATTTTGTAAACAGCAAGAGTTAGAGAACATTATTGAATAGAAATTTTCTAAGAATGTAAACATAGTACAAAATGAATAAATAATATGGAAGTTTATGTACAAGCAAAGCTATGAAGATGTTTGACTCCTTGTTCTCCAAGATCTTAAAAGAAGGTAAGCAAGTAAGCAGCAGAGTCTTTTTTTGGTTTTATTGGTACAGTAATCCTAAATTAGTTAGCAGCCTCTGTATTGTTCTACGACCCCATTGTATCTCATTTTCCTCCTCTACTATATCCTTTTCAACTTGTTGCTCCATATCACTGAAAACCTCTACCTTTTCTGATTCATCAACATCATGCTTCTCCTCTAACTCAATACTAATACACTTCTGCTTTTCAACAAAAATAATAACAATAGTAAGAATGTTTTTTTTATAAGCAATCAATTCTACATTGTGCTATGGAAAAGAACTCATTTCCATATCCTTTCTTTACAGTTGATTCTGCAATTTCAGCTACTCAATTTGTCTGTGCATAATGGTATCAATTTCATCATATATAAGGCTAATTGCACAACTTTGATTATTTTCCCAGGCCATCATGTATTTAAGTATTCCAAATTGGCTAGTTATAGAGATGTTACATCGTTCATACACGTGATTCTATCTGTCAATCCGTCTTAGGTTCTTTTTTTGGTAGATTAAAGCCCAAGCTTCTCATGGTATCAGAGCTAATTAGTCCAATATTCCACCACGGGACCAAGTGTTCATGTTCAAGAAACATATCAATTCAGGGAAATACAATGCAAGCAGTGGCACTAAACTTATTAAGACTGGACAGAACTTTGGCCAGACAGGTTGAGACAAACCAAAAGTAGCTATGCTACCCTAACCATATGAAAGCAAAAGACAAAACATGAAAAACAAGAAACAGAACATCAGCATTCATCAAGCAGTTACCTCCTGCCAATCGTGATTCTCTACTTCATTAACTCCAACTGAGGCATCAAAAGCACTCATACTTTTTGCTTCTTCATCATCAACTTCTGTTTTACTATAATCCACCGGTACTTGAGGCAATCCAGGTACTAGAACTGGATCCCCTTCCCCAATCATCAGATTTTCTTCAACATTTGTGCTTTCTGAATTCGTTGGTACTGCTCTAGTTCTTGTGTTATTTTCAAGAATCTTCTCAAAGGTTATCTCGTCTTTATCCGATTCATCCTTGAAAACTTGATGGTTTGCATTCACAGCAGTTTCCTCATTTGAATTACTGATATTATCAGCAACAGTAACTATAGAGATAGCCTCCTCTTCTGATGAAGCTGCAGTATCAGCAATTACAACAATGGATGGCAATGGTTCCTTTTCCAGGTTTGATTCAACATCCGGAATGATATTTTCCTTGTATATATCAGACGCATTTGGTTGCATCAAATTCTCTGCAATGAACCTCATTTCTGAGCTATCAGCAGGATCCACATTTTCATTAGAAAATGGTTCTTCCTCCTCTAGTAATTTCTGAGATGTAGCATCTTCCCAATCTTCGTAGACAACAATGGTATTGTTAGTTTCCCAAGTATTGAGAATCCGGTCGGGGCCTGGTTGCCACACAATACTTCCAGTGATTTCTTTTAGTATGAACTTAAACTGGATGGATTTTCCAATGGGTACATCCTGAAATAACAGAACAAAATCAAATTAGACCAACCTCCAAACATTTTGACACATCAGTTTACCAGTTTCTACTTACCAGCTCAAGATTCCAAACATGATCATCAGACCAGTTCAATGGAATTGCATTATCAGGATTCCACAAGCCCAAATTTAGATCGTCCCCTACTATAGCAAATTGCTCACCAAAGGAGCACTCTTTCTTTAGCTGGAATTTGATATGAACTGTCTCTGATTCATCTGCAAATGATGAAAAGTAAGAATTCTGCAGAAATTTTCCAAAATCAATAAAGCAAGAAAAGAAATAATACTGACATTTTTCTGGGGTAAAGGTCTCTGCTAGCTCCAAGTCCGTCTAGAAAAAAAAATCGAAACCAGCAGGATTTTATCAGAGTAGAGAACGTAAACAGGCAACAAAATTTCTTCTAATAAACCAAAACTCATTGCAATAACTAAGATAGAAAGAAGATAAATAAAAATGAAATCTAAAATTGGGGCATTTAGGTTTCTTTCGCTCTGAATCACAGAGAAGAATGACAGAACTAGAAACATAAGGATATTGAATCAAAATTAACATAAAAGAAGAAAAGCAGTACCTGAGACTCCGGCGAGAGAGGAGGAGGAGGAGGAGGAGAAGAAGAAGAAATAGGATGAAGATGAAAGCGTTGAACAGAAATAAAATGCAGAGAGTGAAGTTTGTTGAGGGGGAAAGAAACAAGAGGATGAATAGTAGGATGGAATTTGAGAGAAGAAAAGAAAGTGATAGAGGTAAAAAGGGAGGATGAAGAAGCTAGGGTTTTCATAACTTAAACTGTAGTTGGATAATGATTTTGCATTCAAGTTTGAATAATGAAAGAGGAGATCATGGGACTGGTATTAATATGTGTGGCCGTTCATGGATAAACGAGCTCATCACAGTAATCAGTCAGTTTATGTCGCCCTCTTACCATCTACTACGTCTTTCACAAGCAATTATATGTTTTGACTTTTACAGAAAAAGAGGAAAACCTTTCAAATTAACCAAAATTTTATTTAAAAAAAAAAAAACTACAAACTTCTTTTAATTTAATTCTTTAAGTTTTTTTTTTTGATAAAAATTCTTTAAGTTAAAAATAAGAATGGAACTATAAAAATCACGGTTCTCAAATCTCTATGGAATGAGAACATTTAACAGTATTTTCATTTTTTTTTTTATTAATAATTTATTATTGAATAATCTCTATCCTCTCATTTGTTAAATATAAACAATAATAATAAAGAGTGAATATAAAGAATATTATTCGAGATGATATGTATTAGGGCATCTTCAAGAGCCTTCTCTTAGTTTAGCTCTTAAGTTAAAATTTGAGGAGGAGGATTAAAAATCAGCTCCAACAACCTCATCAAATCACTAATAGCCTATTCATCCCCTTTATTAGAGCATCTCCAACAGTCTCTTAAGTTGACTCTTAAGTTAAAATTTGAGGAGGGAGAATGAAAAATCAGCTCCAACAGTCTCTTAGTGGCTCCTCAAATTACTAAGGGCATCTCCATTATCTCTATTAATAGAGAGCCTCTCTCAACCTCTTAGTGCCTCTTAATTCATTTTTTATTAATAATTTATTATTGAGGAGTCTCTCTCCTCTCACTATTGGTAAATATAACAACAATCAATAATTTTAATGATAAAATAATAAATAAAAAGTGAATATAAGGAGTATTGTTGGAGATGATATATCTTAGAGCATCTCAAACAGCCTCTTAAATTGGCTCTTAAGTTAAAATTTGAGGAGAGAAAATAAAAAATCAGCTCCAACAGCCTCTTAATGGCTCCTCATATCACTAAGAGCCTCTCCATCGTCTCTATTAATAGATATCCTCTCTCCACCTCTTAGTGTCTCTTACTTCATTTTTTATTAATATTTTTTTATTGATGAGTCTCTCTCCTCACACTATTGGTAAATATAACAATAAATATTAATCTTAATAATAAAATAACAAATAATGAGTGAATATAAAAAGTATTGTTGGAGATGATATATCTTAGTGACTCTTAAATCACTAAGAGTCAATTATTTATATTATTTTTAGAGAATGTACTAAGAGTCTCTTGGAGATGCTCTTAGTTACTCTTAAATCACTAAGAGCCAGTTATTTATATTATTTTTAGAGAGTGCACTAAGAGTCTCTTGGAGATGCTCTTAGCTCTCCACCTTTTAGTGTCTCTTAACTTCATTTTTTTATTGATATTTTATTATTAAAGATTCTCTCTTTCACTATTGGTAAATATAACGATCATTAATAATTTTAATTATAAAATAATAAATAAGGAGTGGATATAAAGAGTATTGTTGGAGATGATATATCTTAGTTACTCTTAAATCACTAAAAGTAAATTATTTATATTATTTTTAAAGAGTGCACTAATGCTCTTAGTCCCTCTTAAATCACTAAGAGTCACTTATTTATATTATTTTTAGATAGTAGACTAAAAGTCTTTTAAAGATGCTCACATATATCAATGAGACTCTAAATGCTATTAGATACACAATTTGACTCCTAATAAGTACTCTCAAAATAATATAAACAATTGATTTTTGATATTTTAAAACACATCATTTCCAATAATATCTCCTCATTTATTTTGTTATATTTTTTCTTTAGAAATGCTCTTATTCCTTGGAAAGCCAAGAAGCAACCTACTATCATTAAATCTTCCGTCGAAGCCGAATATCGAAGTATGCAACCGCCAGATGTGAACTCAAATGGATCTCATATCCATAAGTTTCAAATCTCGCTTCCATTATCTATCCATCTACATTGTGACAGTCAGGATGCCATTCATATTGCTTCAAATCCAATTTTTTATGAACGCACTAAACCCTTGGATATCACCTATCATATTGTTCGCGATCATATCCTTTCTGGGTTACTCTCCACCTTCATATTTTTACCAAACTTCAATTGGTTCATCTCCTCACCAAACCCTTGTCCGTAGCTGACATTTCATTTTTTTCCTCCCAAACTGGGTCTTGTTTCATCACAACTTCCAATTTGAAGAGGGGTATGATTGTAAATTATGGTAGAAGCTATGATTACTTTGTTTTTTCCACCATTGGATTAACTTTTACTTTGTCAAATTTCACTATCATAGAAGACACTATTATAAATACAAAGTAAGCATAGAAGGCACCATTATAAATACATGTAAATATTAATATAATAAAAAAAGTGTTTATTACAATTTTTCATTTGTCTCTCATTCTTCGGGCAAAATATCTAAAATATTTACAAGAGAGAATGAAAGTTCCATATCCCGTAGCCTAGTTAACATGTATAATTTTCTTGGTCTTGTTTGATCCAAGAAATGAATTTTTAAGATGATGCAATTTGTTGACAACTAAGTCCATTCCTAGTCGATTTTCAGGTAATCTTGAAGAACATGAAAGCCCAATTGTCATCACTGAGATGATGTACTCTTCTAGATTGATTCTACCTCCATGGATAATAGCTTTTTCTTGTATCTCATCATCTTCTTCTTCTTCAACAAGTAAAATAGGGTCAATCACATCCATAGCATGTTCAGGCAACGCCATACCAACATAGTTGTGAATTGTAAGATCACCTTTGAACATTTCATCTGTTGGCCTTTTTCCTGTAAACATCTCTAGTAATAGAATTCCATAACTGTATGCATCTCCTACTATTGACACTTCCCCTCCCACTCCATACTCTGCATACATATAATAAATTTATAAATCAGGAACAATGATTAGGTGAGTTATGGAAAAAAATTGAATAGGAAATTAATGTACCTGGAGGGATATAGCCGATTGAACCCTTTAAACCAACAGACATAATTACATGATCATCTTTGAGTGGATCTTGAAAGAGGAACTTTGCCAATCCAAAATCACCAACATGTCCTGTCATATCTTCATCAACTAGCACATTGCTTGGCTTTAGATCACAATGAACAATTGAAGTCTCGCAATCATGATGAAGATAATCCAATGCACAACCAATATCAATAGCAATATTCAGTCTCTGAATAAAGTTCAATCTCTTATTATTATTATTATTATGTAACCACTCGTCCAGGCTTCCATTTGACATGAACTCAAAGACTAGAGCTTTGAAGTCATTTCCATGATCATCAACAGCAGAGCATAAGGTTATGATTTTCAGGAGATTCCTATGCCTTATGTTTCTTAATGCATTGCATTCATCAACAAAACTCTTTGAAGCCCCTTTCTGTTCAAGCTTCATAACCTTAACAGCAACGGTTTTTCCATCAATAACTCCTTTGTACACCGAACCAAAGCTCCCGAAACCAATCAAATTTTGTTCAGAGAAGCCATCTGTCGCTCTTTTAAGTTCGGCGAACGAGATACCTGCTTGCCAATTCTCAGCAGAGGCTTGTTGATGTTTCTTCCTTGAGTTTCTCTCTATGAATATTGCAACACTACAAACTGCAACAATTACAAATATGACTAAAAGTGTTGCAAGAATCACTAGTGTTTGGATGAGAGAATTTGGTTTCTTTTTGCTTGAGCATTTAGGCAAAACTTCACCACACAGTTTAGCATTCCCCATAACTGAAATGGCACTTGTATTAGCAAAGATGCCTCCCTCTGGAATCTCTCCTTCAAAATCATTGTAGGAGAGGTTGAGATTCCTGAGAGATAATAACTTACTCAGAAACTCAGGAATTTTCCCTGACAAGTTATTGCGAGAAAGATCCACTTCTGCTACACCTCTTAAATCTTTCAACGATTCAGGAATTGTACCTTCAAATTCATTACCCTCAAGATGCAAAACTTCCAAACTGATACAGCTGCCTAAAGAAGTAGGAATTTCACCAGACAATTGGTTTTCCGACAAATCGAGCTCCGTTAGAGTATCAAGCTTACCAACTTCAAATGGTATAGAACCAGTCAATGCATTATTAGACATAACCAAGGAAATTGAGAGGGAAGAAAGACCGATTACTTCTTTCGGTATGCTTCCGTTGAGATTATTACTTGACAAGTTGAGATTTTGAAGGTTTTTACAGTTTCCTAAAGTGGCAGGTATGCTTCCCCCAAATCTATTTTCTTCCATGAAAAGCCTTGTCAATCTAGTCAAGTTACCTAACGATGAAGGAATGGATCCGGAAAATCTGTTATAATTCAAATGTAAACCCTCTAGTTTCTGCAACTTCCCAATGACAGCAGGAACATTTCCAGTTAAAAGGTTACCTTCAAATCCAAGAAGCCCCAAATTAACAAGGTTTTCAATCTCAACAGGAATGCTACCATGAATTCCATTCTTTCCAATTGTTAATATTTTTAGTTGGGTTGAAAGATTTCCAATAGAACTTGGAAGTTCTCCACCAAACCGATTTCTTCCTAGACCCAAAACCTCTAAACTAGTACAATTAGACAAAGAAGTTAAGAAATTCAATCCACCAATTTCCCAATTTCCCAAATTGTTTTCATCAAAATTGAGTCTGTACAAACTTTGCAATCTCTGTAAATTCGTAGGAATTGTACCAGTAAGAGCATTTTGAGCAAAATCAATTACCTCAAGTGCTGAAGCATTGGCCAGTGAAACAGGAATAGAGCCTGTAAAATTGTTCACACCGCCGGCGAACACTCTCAGGCTAGGAAATTTGAGGCCAATATCGGCAGGTAATTGGCCGTGAAGCTGGTTTTGCGTAACGGAGAAGTAGTAGATAGAGGAGAGGTTATATATAGAAGAAGGAACTGTCCCGGTGAGATAATTGCCATAGAGTTGAAAAAACCCCAAACCTGAGAGCTTGCCAAGCTCATCAGGTATGTTCCCGTGGAAATTATTGAGAGCAAGTGAAAGACCGAAAAGATTGGAAAAATTCCCAATCCAGGATGGGATAGTTCCTGTAAGATTGTTCCCTCCAAGACCAAGAACAACCAAGTTTGACAAGGATCTAAGCTGCACCGGAATGTCGCCGACTAAATTGTTATAAGAACATTCAATGACTGTAAGTTGTTTACAATGAGTGAGATTGGTTGGGATTTTGCCGGTAAAAGAATTGTAAGTCAAGTTTAAGTGCTGCAAGCGCAATAGACGGCCGAGGTGTTGAGGAAGTTGACCGGAAAAGGAGTTGTTTATGAAGTTGATTCCAGTGAGATAAGTGAGGTTGGCTATTGAAGGAGGAATAGAGCCAGTCAATTTGAGAGATTTGAGGTTGAGTAATTGAACTCTGTTATAGATAGGATTGCAGGAAACACCAGTCCAGTTACAGAAATGGACAGAATCATTCCACGAAGTCATGATCTGAAGAGGATCGTGAGTTATCAGATTCTTAAAGTCAAGTAAAGCAAGTCTGTCTGTCACATTTCCCAAACTAGAACCATGGCTTATGCTTATGCTTATGCAGCAACATATGACCATGAGGAGATTCGTGAAACCACAAAACTCCATTTCCTTTCCTGATGAAAAAGATGAGAAAGGAATCCAGTTTCAGTTATTATGGAAATGGAAATGGAGATAAGCTCAACAAATTGAGGTCCCATAGCTTTAACTAATACAGCTCAGCCGGAATTAAGTTCCATCTGCCTCAGCTTTGACAAAATGCTTTCCCGATCAATTTATGACATTATTGAGTGAGACTTAGACTATATGATATGATGTTAATTACATCCCAAATTTAGCTATTTACATGATTGATTTTATATTATATATAAACCAATAACAACCATATTTAATGTCCCATTTTCTGGTTTTTGGGTAAATTACAAAACTGGATCAAATGGGAGGCTCATTTACATATTTAACCCGTTTACTCAACCTATTACATATCGAGACTGTTTTTGTGTGACTTTTCCATAATACCCTCAATATTTACGCGCGTCTGTCTCCCTCCCGTCTGAGTTCGCATATTCCAGCATATGCGAAGCCTGCAAAGCTAATATTTGGTTTACTTGATGAATTTAATTAGCATATGAGAAGCCAATATGTGTTTTTAAGCTAATTCACAAAATGGTATAGAACAAAAAATGCTAAACAACAACGGATTCTAACATTAAAATCATAACATTATCAAAATTTACAACAAGATTGCCACAATAAACTCATAACAAATCATTTCAAAGTGAACCTGACTAATCTGGATGGAAATTTCCCCCTCTACAGGAAGTCCAGACTTTTTGGGATGATAAATGGAAGTCCGGACCTTTTGGGATGGACGTGTCCCATGGTGCACACCAAGATTGGCACAATCTCTTCTAACCAATCATTTCAAAGTGAATGTATCAATCTTGAGGGAAATTTCTCCCTATACAGGAAGGAAAGTCATCTCCCCTGCATCCGAGGACACCGCCTTCCAGAAAGGGATGTTATGTATTCAATCACCTTAAAAAAAATTAATCGTGTTAGGTAGGAAAAATGACGATTTGGCTTCGCGAAATGAGGATTAGCAAAGCATGCGAATGTAAATGTGCAGGGAAAATGATGATTTTACTTTGCGAATCGATGTTTTCGCGAAGTCTGTGAGGTCTGAAACGTGACGATCTACGTCGCATATCGATGCTTTTGCGAAGTTTGCGAGTGAAATTATGAACTTTTCTACTTACAGACTTCGCGAACTAATCGATTCGCGAAGTAGATCGACACGTTTCGGGCTCTTTCTCTTCGCAGTCTTCGCGAAATCATCGACTACGCAAAGTGATTTCATGAAAAAACACAGAAAAAATAGCAGATACTTACATTTTTCGCGCCTTTCACCCTTAAAAGCGACAATAACAATATGATAAACTGGGAAAAACGATGGAAATAACGTAGAATAACCATTTTTTTATGGTAACAAGAAGAAAGAAACCAAGTAACGAGCAGGAACATGAAGATGAAGAACCATGGCTTCGTTTTCTAGGATTAGGAAGTTGCAGAATCAAGAGATGAAGAGATGAAAAAGAGAAATACATTGTGATTTGGAGAAATGATGCAGATTTCGTGCAATTTAAAAGAAGATAGGAAGTTCAAAAGTCTTGGAATCATTAATGGAGGAGCCAACTGTTTTGCGTAACCAAGGAGAGGGGGGGAGACCGTTCGCGTTAGGGGAAGTGGGAAGGTTAGGGGTTTTATAGAAAAGTCACACAAAAATAGTCTAGATATTTAATAGGTTGAGTAAATGAGTTAAATATGTAAATGAGTCTCCCATTTGACCTAGTTTTGTAATTTACCCCTGGGTTTTTTTAAGAATTATAATTAATATTTAATTTAATTTAGCAATTATTTAAGACATTTTTAACAGCAGGTTCATAGTCTTTTTTTAAAAATAACCTCAACAATTTGCTTTTTTATTACTTACAACAATATTTATCATATTTGCTTTTTATTTATTTTTTAATTACAAAAATTATTTAAAAAAATGAAATAGGTAGAGGTCTTCTCTATAATAAGGAAAGTGAGACTCGTTTTGATTTAACGAGGAACTAAAGTATTTTAGAGTTGGATTTTGCAAAAAGTTTCTCAAAATTTAATTTAAAAACCTAAAAATGAATCTACTAGAAATAATATAACAATGAGAATCTATTTTTTTCGATGCAATGAGAATCTATTTATTATCTCTCCCTTCTACTCATTTCTATGATTAAGTCTTACATCCCCATCATCTCATAACATTGAAATTTGAATCCGAAACTTAGAGCATCTTCAATGGATTATACTACTAACCACTAGGTAACTACTGTCTTTAGCAGCTTTTGAGTTGGTCATATTTAGAAATGTAAATGGAGTGGGGATTACTCGTCCCCGACGGGGCCCCGCCCCGTCGGGGACGGGTAATCCCTGCCCCGTTTTATTATGGGACGGGGACGGGAACTAATATGTGCCCCGGGGACGGGACGGGAATGGGAAATGGTATCCCCGCCCCGCGGGGATCCCTGAACCCGCCCCGTATTGTGCCCCGCGGGGATTCCCGACGGATTATCCGTTTAATCCCCGATAATATATTATTAATCGTAGAAAATAAAAAATACGCATAGAAAAACTTGAACCTATGATTAATCCGATACAAATGTTCTACCTCTATTTCACTCTATATCTATTTGTTCATCATATTCTCTTATTTTCTCTATTCTTTTCATTTATTTCTTTTTTTCATATATTTTTTTAAACTTTAAAT